>NC_092189.1:24243332-24340832 GCF_043641665.1 Enoplosus armatus | reverse complement strand
AGGCGTGGAGGGGAGATGACTGTCGCCAGAGGACGACTCAAATGACTAAACACAGACAAGCATGAAGACAGGAGCGTCAGTCGCAGAGTGACGACCGGAGAAAGAAGGAAATCCACAAAGAGCTTGAACTGTTTCTCTCTCTTAGTCAAAGACTGAGGACCTGTGAGACGCATGGAGACAACGCTGCTATTCTAACTTCAACTACTAACTTTAACAGCTACAGAGTTGTGAAGCGGGAGGTGTTATTGTGGGCGTCCGCTGACCTGGAAGTAAAACTATATCGTCATAAACAATGTGAGGTGACTGACAGTTGGAGTCCTTAAAGTCAAGATGGACTTGAAACTGCTTCAGTCATCAAATGTGTAAAAAAATATCTGGTTCTTTGATAAAAAGTCAAAAGGGACAAGACGCCTGTGGACTGTAGAGTTCATGCAAACCTCCCTGTGGGATTATGGGAAGTTTTAGGTGGATTTCATTTAGTTGGAAATAGTAATAACAGCATTTGACATGGTGATCTGGCCACCAGTGAACATGATATACAAAGTGGACGTCTCTGCCTGTAAGCGTGGCACTATAGGAAAGGTCATGCAGTCATACAAGTCGAAACAGTTCATCATCTAAGGAGGTTATATTTGGTCATAAGATTCTGAAGTTATTTGTGTACAAATGTGCTGGAAGAAAATGTCAAGAGGTCACCACAGTCACCAGGAACCATCCTCAGGAGATCAGGAGTATCCATAGCACATCTGAGACCTCTGCTCTGGACCAGGGTTCAACATCCTCAGGCCCAGCTGTTAGTGGGACTCAATGTCTTTTCAGTCCTTCAGGCTTCCTTGATAGCGAGCAGTTTGTGATATCTGAACGTTGGGCCGCTCTGTGTTTTCTTTTACTGACTTCCTGTGTTCTTGTGCTGTTTGTATAAACAACCCGCAGCAGGTGGAGAGGCACCTTAAAACTCTGACATGTATTATCTCTGCAGGCGCAGCAGCACGCAGTGTACAGTAGGCTGGCCTCTATAAGCGCGTGTGCTGCATGCATCCCTGTCAAATGAAAAATAAAAACATCAAACACAACGTCAAAGCAGCCCAGAGGTGGACTGTTCCAGAAATAACCTCAAAGCGCTCCTGAGCGTGGCCGCTTGGCCCCACCCACCCTGACCGCCCGCGCTAACTGGGTCAGCGAGGTTGGCGAAAACTAATAGTGCATCATTTTTAATTGCCCCTGCATGCAATTTCCTGACAGATGCAATCACCGCTAATTAGTCACTGACAGCATTATCAAGTTCCCGTCTCGTACGGAGGGGCCGATCCTTAACGCCACCGCCAAATTAAAGTGTTGTGAACTAACGAGCACGTAGAGGCGCCAATTAAAAGACGAAGAATGGCTCGTGCTCCGGCTCCGTCCCCGAGGCTTCACATGAAAGCTGCGCTCTCTGAGACGCTGCTGGAGGGAGGAAGAGGCTCAGAGACGAGAGGGGGCCTTTGGCAACTCAGGACAGTTTCTCAGTCAGAAATATTTCAACACTAATTGGTGCACATAAACAATATGTTTGAGGCCGTGAACAACTCGTGACTCGACTGGAGCTAAATGAAGGTATGTTCATCATATTTCACAGCGTCACCTCCCCGAGATGGAGTCTGCTTTCATCTGTTGGTGTTGTTGCTGGTTAACTCTGTTTGTTCTGTTTTAGTAACTTTAACTTTCATATACTTTACACTTCTACTGACTCACTCCAACTCTTCAGATTCATTTCCTTCCTTCCAGGCAGCCGCTGGTTTCATTTCTATTAACGTCAACTTGCAGGGGTTTAAAACTTGCTGACGTTTGATAATCGATTGACATTTAGACGCCTTTTTAAAAATAAAAACTTAAAATCTTTATTTGCGAATGAGCAATTTTGTGAAATCTCCACAATATTTCCAAAAGAGAAGAATTCTAAAGTCTTTCAGCTTCCATCAGCTTACATCTAATAGACAATTTCCATGAACACAACATAAGCTGAGTCAGTCCAGCTCAGTGGGGTCAGAACAGAAATAGCCCTGTGTTGAAGCAACGCAGCGGGCTGTGTCGGTGGGGGTGTATTGCTTCATGTACCAGTGAGACATAAAATAGGATCCTGGAAGTCCAGTTCAACTAACAGATTCAGAGTGTGAAACTTTATCAGGCGCAAAAACACTGCACAGAGGTTCATAACCTCAGGGACGTGATGGTGGGGAGGAAACCAGTAGAATGACTCCATTATTTAGGAACCAGTGCTGCCACTTCTCTTACTGGCCACTGCAGCTCTTTGCCAGATGACGTCCCGCTGCAGCAAAAGCTGAGCCAGGTTCGACTTTTTTGCCAGACTACTCGGGGTTTACTTTGCCGGAGCCGTCGGCACTGACACCACTGCTACGTCGCCACACTGCCCTCATTCAAATCAATTAGCGGGCCACGTTTGTTTCACTTTGGGCGAGGGTCGGTGTGGATGAGGCCTTAGACGTCTGACAGTGTCGAGCCGAGCCGGACATGTCCTTCATGAGCTTTGAGCGTACTTCTGTTCATTTACACCTTTTAATCGCCAACCAAGGTTCTATTCTTTGCATCCAACTTATCTTTTGCAGTTTCTTGCCAGTTTCCTGCCAAAGTCAGCATGCAGATACCGTCTTCTTAGCTAACATTAGCAGTCGGCTGATCGTAAGTACAGCTGAGCCCGACCAGAGTTGAGCCTGGTATGACGGCTCTTCTCATGTAAGTAACAACATGCTCTTTCCTCTGGCTCCACCCTCAGGACCAACTTTACACTTTTTGCCCCTCTAGTGGAATAAATAGTATCTGGGGCCACTAACAGGGCTGTAAACCCTGTTCATGTTATGAAAAGTCTCTGAGTTGATGCGTTCAAGGGGGCTGAGTCATTTGATTCAATGTGCATGTCAAAAATATTGACTAATATGGCTTTGACGTCTGTGAAACATTTCAGAATAGAAGTTCAGCCCTCCGCACACACACCTGAGTCATTAATAAATCTCGGTTCCTCCGACACTCTCTATAGTCATATAAACCTCCGCCGCTGCAGCATTCTTGTTCTCACTGCTTTTATCACACCATTTTAATCACTCTGCTGTTTTATCACCGCGCAAATAGACTGAGCCCGAGCCGAACGAGGAGAACACAACGACCCAGTGAATGCAGCAGTGAGCGCTAACGGGCCTCTCAGAGAGACCTTTAAATCTGAGGAAAAATACATGACTTCATCCATAAAATCATCCCTCACTCCTCTCAGCCGCAGCCATTAGCGGTAATTCAGCTCTCAGCTTCCCATCACAGCACACACTAACTGCACCTCCTGCCCCAGAGCTCGCGACTAAAACAAACATTCCGGGTTTACTGAAAAAAAAATAAAATAAAAGCCCTGAAAGCGGTGAGGCTGTCAGTCGGAGTATTTTGCATGATGTATGAGGCTGGGATGAGCGTGCACCTCACTGTGACTCTAAATAATTAAGGGAAAAAATGAGAGCTTCAAACGTTGTCTGTGCAGAGGTAGCGTGACTCACCGGTTAATCAATGCTAACAGGGAGTGTCAGGGGACCAAACAGATCAATTCCCCTGACGGAGGGAGGGACGCCGGCTTCAAGCGTGACTCTGATAGACTGACAGCCAGCAGAGGGATGGAGGGATGGAAAGACGCAGCTTCAGTACAGGATGATGCACGGAGGGCAGATACAGGAGAGGTGATACACATGGATTATGAAGCTGCTACATCTGCTCGCAAAACAAAAGCTGCATAATGTAATAACTAAATGACAATAAGAAGGAGAAACAATAAAAGCTGGGAGGCCTTTGTGATTTCCGTGCGTCTGAGCTGATAACTGGCTGTAGCTGATACAAAGCTGCTGCGGTGTTATTATCTTTACACTTGTTTCCATTTTCTGTGTAATTTAAAGGAGAAGTCTGGTGTCATTTTCTATTTTTATTATTGTCAACAAATCCCATAAAAACACCCAAACCAGCAACATGTTAGTCTGTCCTCCTGTCTGTGGCTCTCAGCGCAGAGTCTACTGCTTCCTACTGAAGACGTATATCTTCAAAAACACCTCACTAATTAATAAAAGGCCTAATCATTTCCTAAAACACCTCACCTCAAACTATAGCATACTATCAACTGTATGCATGAGACGAGTTATAGCATTCATTCATTACACGTAGCTGAGAACCATCATCAGCAGGGACATCTCAGTCAGTATCAACCATCAGGAGGATAATGACTGATGAACTGTAAATGTGTGTGTTCAAGATCTTTTATAATTTTTCAGAAATGCATTAATTGTAATACTTTATTTACTAAACTGATAAAAAAGGATCCTTTTGGTGCCCGATCCTGGTGTGAATTAGGACAGTTTAATTTCCAACATGACATGAATTTAAAAGATAAAAAACGATGGTAAAGTGAATCATTGCAGCTGTTTCCCCTCCTCTTATGTTCAGGATGAACTCCAAAACAAACCAGCGTCCTTTCTGACAAAGCTGCATTTTACTCCTCACCATCCGGCCTGTAACGCGTTCATCTCCACGCGTTATAACCACGTCGTCTCCGTCCGTTCCCCCTCCGACAGCCTTCCTCCGGGCCGTGAGAAACATCTTCTGAGCGGATCACCGGAGGGCCGCTGAGCTCGCCTCTTAATTCCTCCGACAGCAGCGTCGCTGTGATACCTCTAAGAGGCGAATCCCCGTCTCTGTTCTCAAACCCGACAATCTCCACGGCACCCCACGTCTGACTCCAATACCATCTGAGATTTCAAAACGAGGCCGGAGAGAAAGAGAAGAGAGAGAATCAGAGGCGTGTGGTATTTGTTTGACAGGTACATGTCTCTATAGGCCAGTGCCTTTCCAATTTAAGAGGCCCTTAAGCTGGGAGCAGCAGCTTAACATTATTCTCTGTGAAGAGAAAAAAAACGCTGTTCTCTTTTTTTCCCTCTCCTCGCTGCTTTCAGAACGGGCCCTGCCGACCCTTCAAGGACGCCTTGCTGCAAGTGTTTCATCATTTGGTTGAATTTTAATTATTTTCCAGGCTTGTTAAGTCCCGCAGCGGCGGCGTTGAGCATTCGCTGTGAAGGAAAAGGAAGTGAAGTGACAAAGGTATGAAGGGAAGACCAGGGGGACAACGCAGGATGACAAAATATTTCATTAGCCTCTGAAATGTTGGCTCACTCAAACATCCAGAGCTCATCGACCTTCGTCTGGCGGCAGCGCGCGAGGTATGACCGAGGCCGCGGACCTCGTCTCTGCTCTTATCTGCAGGACAAATGTTCAGATAATTAGGGAATCCCAGCTGCTAACAGAGGATCATACTGCTGTTTTGTTGAATTAAGTAAGAATCTCGCTTACTTTGCAGCACTGCTGACCTTTAGCTTTGAAGACTTTCTGCAGAGGCAGTAAACACTTTACATTTTATTTATTTATTTATTTTTACACCTCACAGCTGATGTCTCTCTGCCCGTTGTTGAAAAGCAACATGTATGTATATGTATGTAACGACGAAGGAGAATTCAAAATGTCGCGTTGTTACCGAAGCTCCATCTAAGGACATCTCACACTGGATCTGTATGTAGAACTAGTCATTGAGCTGAAACCTGGTCCTTATAATAAAGTGAACTGTGCAGGTTGTTGAGTTCAGTCTTGTTGACGTCAGTTGGACCTGATGCTGTTTTGTTGTTCTGATTTCTGACTCTGCTCTTGAGCCCGCTGCTCTTCCTCCTCCCTGGGGGGTGCTCCCCTCTTAACCCTGTTAATTATCACTCTTTAATTGTCACTGCCAATTTACCCATGAACACCCCCCCACCCAACCACCCCCCCCTCTCCCTCTTCATTACCAAATCCACCACTACCTCCGACTTAGCCACCCTGAAATTAAAACCCCTCCACCACCAGAGGCGGAGGGTTCTTCCCCAGAGGACTCTCAGCTTAACTCCTTAAAACCTCCAGAGTTTAATCCTCATGAAATGAGCTGCGAGCTCTGATACCTCCCCCCGGGCGAAACAATCGAGCTTGGTGCGACACCGGCCAGCCTCTACGGTCAGGTGACATCAGCCTCAGAGAGGCCTGCGGCAGCGCGGCACGCCGCCCAGCCTGAGACGCCACTTTCGGCCGCTGTTTCCGCCTCATTAACAGTCAGGCCACACCGCGGCCGGGCTGGACTCCGGCCATTAGCCCGGCCGCGATTAATGGCTACTTAGCTGAGGCAATTGGACATTACGGTACAAGAGAGGAGGTGTTATGACTGCGGTGTTTGAGTCTGTTATGTAGCACTGCGAGCCTTCCAGATACACTTTATTTGTTCTGTGAGAAGCGAGCTGCAGGGAGGAGAAATCTATCCGTCTTCTCCGATGATGAGTAATGCCAAATCAGCATTCTCCACACACAACCTTATTTCATTTCTTCTTTTTTTCGTTTAAGTTCCCACATATCTATCTATCCATGCTGAGTAGACATCTCAAAATCTCCAAACCAATTTGGCATTGTCTCCATCACTGGCGACCCCTTAAATTTGCATCAGTGGAGTGGGTTTGGCAAGCAATTACCCCGATGCAGGACATCGGTAATTTGACGAGAATCTGCTCTGACAAGTCTGGACGCAGCGGAGGAGGCGTCCCCCGGGGGAGGGGGGGGCGAGGGTGAGGGGGGGGCAGAGTGGCTGCAGAGAGCTGGCCTGCAGCTCTACAGGAGAAAACATGAGGATTAATGCAGCAATGAGATAACAGAGAACGCCAAGAAGGCCTTAAAAAAATCTCCCCGAGTCACAGATACATGCAAACATACAGCAGATATGTCAAAACATACAGTGAGACGCCAGCTGAGCTCAGTGCGCTTTACAAGGTCAGCTACTCTCCCTGCTGACACACAGAGAGCCTTTTACAGCAGCATTTACACATGAGATCATCCCGTTAGTAAAATCATCATGAAGTGGGTGGTTTTAGCTGCTTTGGTCCCCAGGAGGCTTTAATGAAGGTTGTTCCAAAGTCAAGCCTGAGCACCTTTTCAACAGTTCATGTTTTAAAATGCATTTGTTTTGACTGTGTCTTTCACTTGTTGTCACTTTCAAACCATCATATTCACAAGGACGTTCCCATAATTCTCCCCACCGATCACAACGGGAGAACTTCAGGAGTCACATTCTGATGCATTCTTATGGAAATGTCATCAAATGTTTTACTTATACCCAAAGTCGATCTGTTAACGTTAAATATTTGCTGTGTTGTTTTACGGGACCCACTCAAAAATCCATCTCACATAGGCTCATTACCTTAAAACTTCAGCAAAGTTAACTATGATTAACTAGAGACTAGTCGACATGACAAATATCAGGATTTGCCTGTGACGCTCTGCTGCAGTCAGATTGCAGGTTTGCAGGTTTGTGATATGAAACAGATGAAAGAGGAAAGTGTCCACACTGAAGTCTGTTGATTTTCACGCTGCTGTTAACTATTTCAAATGTCATCTTTCCACTGCCTCAAAGCAACGCTCCATTCACCTCTGTTGTATTGGGAAAACGTGGGGAGTGACTGATATTTAGAAACCTCAGCACATGAAGCTGAAAGTGTCTGCGTGAATAGACACCACTGTGGGTGAGAGGTAAAGTACATGTCGTGTGATTTGGATGAACTGACCCTTTAAATGTAAATGCAATCGTGATGGAAGTGTCCTTTAAAGGCGTCAGAGCAGGTGACGTCCATCACAGCCGAATGGCTTTGTGTGAGCAGCTGCTGAGAGCTGCAGACCTGCAGGAGGACAAGCTGAGGATCAACAGCACCGTGCAGACAGAGAGAGGAAGAACCGGAGGTACCAAACTGCATTTATACGGACAATGATGATGATGATGATACTGTGTTATAATGCACCTAACAGGGTTAGACTGCATTAAGTGCAGCACAACAACAAAAAGTGAGTGGAGAGGTGTGAGACTGGATGAATTATAGATGGCTAAATAAATACACGTCTTCAGATCAGTTACAGATCACCTGCTCTGCTAAATAACTCTCACTGAGCTGTGACAAGGTTGTGTTTCAAACCCAACATCCATATTTATCTTACGTGAGAAAGTAAAATTAAACAATTATACGACTGTGATCCTTTTTTCACAGTTTTCATTGGTATTAAGAATAATATCGTCGTCCTCACCAAATGAATGACGGAGATCTGTGAACACAGTGAGAGCGAAAACACGGAAGCATCAAGACAAAAACTTCTAAAGTGTTTAGGTTCAGTTAAAGATCAGCATGAAATAAAGTACCAGTCCCAACAACACCTGGTAACACACATGCAGAGGAGTACAAAGACTTCCTCTGGAGGGAAAAGTAAGAAGTCTGCCGTAATGGAAATACTCGAGTAACGTGGCAGAACCTCCAGACAGGATCCTGAAGATCAGGACTGGGGAGGGGTGCTGACAGAGGAGCCGAAGATGAGCTGACACTAAGAACCGCATGGAGATATTTATTCTGAGACATTTCCAAGGCTACAGAAACATTAACGAATCACTTCTCAATCTGCAGCTCAAACGAAGGCCGGAGTCAGAAATGGCTCCCGGCTCCTTGTGTTTTCTGAGGGCTCCCTGCAGCAGCAGCTTAGCCTCCTCTGCGCCTGGTTGACTGTCTTTTTCTCTCCTGAGTTCAGATGCTCAGACAGGTAGAGAGTGGGATTCCCGCTGATAGCAGGTGCTGCTGTCCTCTCCTCTCCGTTAAGTGCCTCCTCTTCTGCTCCTCCATTTTCATATTTCCACGCATGGCTGCCTTGACATTTAGTACGGAGGAATTGACTGTTTTCAGGGACTCTCCGGGGAGCGCTGTATTACTCTGTCCTGTCAGAAAAAGATGTCATGAAAGGAAGGTGATGTCAGTTCCGCCGGGTTGTTTATTGAATTTACGGCGCCATTATTTCGCCACTCAGCATGATTGTATTCATATTATACCCCATCCCACCAAGGTCGCCGGCACCGCTCGCCTGGTGACCTTGCGCTCGGGGCCCCTGGGGGGGCCGGGTTTAACCAGAGAGACAGGGACCCTTCAGCTTTCAGCTTTGATGGACAGTCAAATAAAGCTCGGCGCTCAATGACACACCAATCAGCCCGTGTCAGAGCCGGAGGAGAGCGCCGGC
Source organism: Enoplosus armatus (assembly GCF_043641665.1). Classification (NCBI taxonomy): domain Eukaryota; kingdom Metazoa; phylum Chordata; class Actinopteri; order Centrarchiformes; family Enoplosidae; genus Enoplosus; species Enoplosus armatus. The sequence goes on along the minus strand of NC_092189.1, from coordinate 24,331,706 downwards.
GGCGGCTGCTGCAGCGTTGGCGATGAGGAGAAAACAGCCGCTTTAGACCGCCGACTCAACAAAGACTGACTGACTTATGCCCTCGCGCGCCGGCCCTCGCTGAGGTCACGCGGCGGGGAATTGCAGCATTGATCAGCGGCGAGGATGACAACGGGTGTGTTGTTGTTGTTGTCTGACCACCAATCACAGGTAAGAAGCTCAATCCTGCAGAGAGATGGAGGTCTCAGGCTGAGGTCATGGTTCCTGTTCGACTCTGCAGCCGTGACATGTCAGCATCCTGGTTATGAGTCTGATGCTGGTTTTGATCATATTCAGGATTTGATGTTTACGTGGAAGAACCGGGTTACATGATATTGTTTTCATGTCTGTCAACAGTTCAGTCTTTAAGTAAAAAATGTCTCCAGTAGTCTTCGTCATCTATTCTGTATCAGCGAAGCCATTTTAAAATATAATCTTCTTTAAATCAATCACCTTTACAGACTTAACCTCACAACCGAAGCTCTTCATGGTCACACTGTTCTCCAGTATACAAAGAATATTAAGTCTTTTACTTTACCTTCTAATGAAGGGAGTATTTCATGGCACGAGGTGGCAAAAGAAACAGTACATTGATGAAAGAGCCAATCAGAACATCAGAGCTATTAAGAGGAATGATGTAACTAATCCTGTTACATTTGCATGACATTTAGCATTTTATCTGAGCTTTGTTCTTCATCGGCAGCGAGGTGATTAAACCCTCAAGTCAAATCTCTTACATCGCAATTAAGAAACATTTTGGATGTGTTGCTTCACAAGTTTCCAGGAGCTATGAATGGGGATTTCTCAGATTTTATAGTTTTTTTATAGCAGCATGCCACACAAGGAGGGGGGGTGGGGCACAATTAAACTAAGAAAAAAAGAATCACAAAGCACAAAAAAAGACAAAAATACGATTTTGAAAAATGAAAAATGTCATCTCTGCCCCCCATCTCCATCCTCAGTGGAAATAACACACATAAGAGGGTAAAATGGCTACAATAATAAACTTCTCCATTAACAAGCTGGAAAACTGCTGAACTCTGAACTGTGAGTCCACGGCTGGAGAGCGGGAGGTCACACCCAAACAGGAAAAGCATTTCTGAATTTGTCAGACAAATGGGCTTCAATAGAGGTGGATGGGAGGGAGGGCAGATGTGTAATGTGACTGCACCTCAACACTTCATACTAAACTCATTCTTTCTTTTTTTTTATTTAACATTTTATTCAAATATTCTTTGTCAAGTGCCGTCATGTGACCTTAGTTAAAGCCAGGAGGCCAAACACATCATCCTGGTGATGAAGCTGTTTTTAATGAAAGAACTTGTAGTAGAGTTGAAGAAGAAAACAAGAAGATGTCTCATGAAAACATCATGAAGTGAAGTGAAGGAGTTTTTTGGAGTTTCATCCAAACTAGGAAACAAAATTCAGCATGTGGTGCATCATTTCTTTTTACTTTTAAGTCCTCAACTTTGCAGAAGTACAAACGCAGGAGCGCTCCTGTAAAAAGAATTACAGACAATCACCACCTCAGAGGAGGGATATTGTTGCAGTGAACAGCGTGCTTCTCCAGCTGATCCCAAATCATGAAAATCACCAAATTTGGAGAAAAATAGCTTCCACCTAACATCAGAGATACGAAGTACACTCTCCAGCCTTAATGGTGTATTTTTTCCTGCCAAACCGTTGTGATGAATTGCTGCTCTGCTCTGTTCCAGCCGCACGCACTCGTGGCCATATTCTCCCTGACAAACCAGCACAGACACATCATCAAATGGCAGCTATAGGCTGCAGTTATTTAAAGGTTGTCATGTAATTACTGCTCAGCAGCAGCCCTCATCTGAAGCCCTGGACGCTCTCAGGCTGCATTCAGGGTCAACGTGAAAAAGCGGCGGCTGATTTTAGCGGGCCTCTCGGTCCACTATCACACAGGAGCTAATGGGTTTCATGGAAGAGACCTCAACGCTGCAAAACAGCCACGAAGCTTCTAAGAGTTCTCCATCTAATGCACTCATCCACAGTAAAATGGTTACATGCAATTATCGATGCCAAAATGGCACCTCCATGCACGTCCATTTGTGGTTCACATCACACGGGGGATAACATCTATGTTTTGTAATTAGTATAATTAGCATTTCTCCTTGGCAGGTTGCACCGTGTTGTGTTCAAAGTCGAGCTGACGTGTTGGGTATGATAACGGTGACGGATTTCTCCCCTTGATGTTTCATCAATCACACTGAGATTTTCTAAAAAACAAACGTCCTTCCAAAACTGGAGTTTTTATTCAGCGCAGAACAAACTCTTCTCTGCCAAAAATCTACATTTTAGCACATTATTTATACGCCGTGTCCCAATTTCTATACACTTCACAAAGCACTCAGTATTTTCTTATGTTACTAATTTGGCTGTAAGTATACAAGGACTTCCTGTGTTGCACAATTTTGTCTCAACTAGAAAATACAAAAACACAAAGACACTTTGGAACAAAACTGACATTTGTGAATTTGAAAACTTAAACAGGAAGTAAAATGTTTATCCTACAACTTAATTGTTGATGCTGTTGTTTTCTTAAACGTCTATAAGCTGTCACACCACCAAAGAACTACAGTTAGCTATTAGAGATGCTGATGCTGTTAGATTGGATCAATCCATTGAGTGTAAAAGTTCATTTCTGACCTTTGAAACAAGTTTGAGAAGAAAAATCTCAACTGAAGGAGGAAAAAAAACAATATCGTGGGAGAAAAACGTGATTACGACATCTTCTAGTCTGACATGGTCATGAATATTGGAGTTGGTACAGAGATGAGACTTAAGAGTCAAAGACAGGCCATGATTCATGCTGTTGACATTCGCTCAGAGGTATAAGTTGTATTGCCAGGCTTGTTTACCTTGTACTTTAGCCCATCATCATTCTGGGACGGGGGGAAAACGCTCTGGCTTGTGTGTTTTTCTTTAAGCCAATCACAATCGTCTTGGGCGGCGCCGAGGCCGGTGAAAAAGCGGACCAATGGCAGACAGCGGCCTACATGCTGCGCGCCAGACTACTTTGATTCCAATAAACCCATTCATTGACAACGATGTGGAGACATTAGTGAGACTGATTTGCTTCTCGATGACATGACAGGCCAGAAATGGCTGTTCTCTAAACCCCTCGAAGCTTTTCTGTTTCAGGAAAATAAGATTCCAGGAATCAGTATTCTAAATGAGTTGTTAAGATGGGAATTCAGTTGAATAGTTGAAGGGAAGCTGTGATGATTTGTAGAAAAACGTTTCCTCTTTGCTGATCTCTTATTTTCCCCGCAGGGGTAGAACACATTAAAGTGTCTCGGTGTTATGTTAACTCCTTCAGTTTCCTGCTAATGTTTCAGAACTGCGGAGAAAATTGACTTTCTAATGCGAGCTTTTACTATGCCACCAGTATGAATGAATGTTTCGTCATTAAGAAGTTAGAGCCTCCTTGGTATACATTATGTAAACCAGCACTCAATACACCTCAGGTGTGCACTTAATTCTGCTCTCCTCCAACCTCACCAATAGCGTCATTAAAACCACATTACGCATAATAAAGGAAGGCTCTGAATCGCTGAGAGCCAAAGTATATGGCACACGTCTCTGAAGTGCTGCTGGGGAAAAGACAAATTCTGGGTCTAACACCTCACAAATTAAAACAAATGAAGAAATGCAAATCCGAGCATTGTATCAACACTGAACAGCGTTACGGGGATTTGGAGCGGCACTCAGAGAAATGATCAAATAAATGTGAAGTGATGAAGAGTATGGAACATGCATGTGAAAGTGTTGTTTCTCTGTTTTTGTTTTTAACACGTTGAACTGCAGGTGGTGTTTAACCATTTGATTTTAGTCCGACTGTGCTACTGAACCTGTTACCATCATCATCACAGACCCCGCCCAGCTGCCACGTGGCCCGTCAGTTTAACTTCTTAAAGCTGTGGCATCCACATTTGCAGTATGACCACTGAAACTCGTGTAGTCATTGTGGGGGGGCTTCCTACAAACATGGTGCATATTCTTATGTGTTTGATCAGATATGAGTGCTGGTAGTTTCTGAGGCTCTGGACAATGAAACAGTCAGTGTAGCTGAGTGCACCGTGTCTTGCAGACAGCAGGAGGAATCAGGATGTCAGCGCAGTTTCGCCCTGGGCCCCCCAGCGGGATAATGAATAGTTGAGTAGTTTGTGAGCCCCACTAGTTAAGATTTGATGTGTTTATCAGGTGTTGTGTGCTGAATATCTGCACTCATCAAGGCCCCGCAGCAGAACGTCCCACCGTCTGAGCGTAGAGATAAAGGAAGGTTGAAGGAACGCGTTAACTGACAGTCACGTGAGATATTACTGACTCTGACCGATTGCTCACAATATTAAGAAACCGGACTCATCTTCTGCCTATAAAACCTTTAACGAGCTGCAGAGAAACCTGCCAGGAAGTTCGGTCCTGGTGACAGCGAGCTGCTCTGAGGTCTGCGGTGCCGTATGGAAGAGAAAGAGTTGAATCTGGGATGAAATTGGATGTCCTTCGCTTCCTTTCTTCCAACAGAAAAAAAAAAAAAAAATGCTACAGCTGCTCCAGAGTCCGCTCAGAAAACATGACTTCCTGTATCGCCGGGCGTGACAGACATGACAGGCGGAGCAGTTAAGTTGACACTCAGCCATCCTCTCTGTCATGTCGAGAGCAGGGGGAGGTCAGGCGTCCTGACAGCCGCCGGACACGACGAGTCACCTTCCATCCACCTCGCTAAACTTCCAACTTCCTGACAGAACTTCCTGCCGCCACCCGTCCCTTGCCTCTGACGGACGCCGCTGCAGACGTCACCGCGGCGATCTGCAGACAGCCGCTGTCAGGGGGGGAAGAGGGGGGTCGACACATGAAGGGAGACGGAGTCAATTAAAACTAATAGGAAACAAGAGAGCGCTCAGGGTCAGGCAGGACACTGTGTGTGTGTGTGTGTGTGGGTGTCTTGTGTCTTCTGTGAGGACCAATTAGAGTTTCACAGCAACAGACGTTTTGTCTGCTCCTCACTTTTTGTTTGAGGGTTTTACTTTTTTAGGTTCAGGATTAGATTTAGGTTAAACTGCTTAAAAAAAACACTTTTCTTTATTTTCCCTCAGGAAGCTTTAAAGCTACATTATTATTGATTTATATATATATTGTTATTACATATGAATGAATGAAATAGTTTGTCTGGCAGCAGCTCTGATAAACCAACTGCAGACTGTCGGCTCAGCAACAGACAGCAGACCGACAGCTAAGAGACATTTAGCAGCTCAAGGCCATTAAAGCACAACCGTCACAGCTTGAACCCGTGAACACGTCCTATTCACACATAGAAAACCAAACAAAGCCGAACACCTTCTTCAGGATAAACTACGCCGACTGTTACTCCATCTCCTTCCACCACTTGTCCTCATCCTCCTGTCGAACTCTTCATCTCTTTGCAGAGTCAGACAGCTGAGTCGCAGAGAAACGCAGTGTCACGTGACAGACGCTGTCAGAAAGGAAAACAGGGAAACCACTGAATGACCTGAACTCTCAGTAACACGAAGTTATTATATTAACGATGACAATATTTACTAATAATCAATTCAAGGAGTTGAGCTATTGTTGTTGGAGTAAACATGATCACGTAGATGATGAAGAGTTCGAGTCCTTCTGCTTTGTTCTTCTTCATGGCGCTGCGTCGCTCTGTGACGCCACTTTAAGGCTTCTTCCTTGACTTTGGGACATGGTCTGTTTTCTGATCGGCTCTATAGAAAATGTATTTGAGATGTAAATCCTGTGTTTTCTTCTATCAGACGTCACTAGAATCTGAATCAGTGTTTCTGTCTACCTGTATCTGGCAGTTTTGTATCTATTGATCCCAGAGGGGAAATTGGTTTGTTAACAGCAGCAGTGAGGAGGAGTACAGATTACAGAGCAAACAGTGGGGGGGTGGGGGGTAATGAAGGGTATGAATACAAATAAAATCATATTAAAGTGTGTGTCTTTATGATAGTCATAAAATATTAATGAAACATTGTAAAACTGTGGCAGAAAAGAATAAATTATTGATTATGACTCATAGATCTGCTAGTTAAAGTCTGTCGGTGTGAAACTGAACTGGAGTTCTGAATGAACTGACGTCAGTTGAGGGAAACTGATGCAGGAAGGAGCTCCCTCTCACCGATCCACCATCTTATTACTGCAGGTGGGAATTAATAGTCTGATTAACACACTTTATAGATTTGATGTAATGTGCCGTAACGATTTTAATACATTTTCAATGCAGCAAAAGCAAGAACAACATGCCTTACGTTTTTATTATTCCTCAAGTCTCATCTTTAAAACAGCTGTAAAGAGCTATGCCATATTTAATAAATACACATTTACAATACGATATAAGACATTTAGGAAGTGTGTCTTGAAATAGTCAGTGTACGTAAGCCTATTGGCTATTTTAACACTTCTTCCTCAGTTCAATAAAGTATTTCTGATTCTGATTCTGTGTGTCTGAAAAGCTAGCTGTCCCTGGACTGTTGATTGGTTCATGCTGCCGCTGTGTCGGTCGACCTGCTCTCACACCTCAGGACCACAACTGAGCACTGACTCACATTTCTTTCACCACACGTGTTTCGACATCTTTTTAATACAGGTTGCATAATGACGCGCACAGTCCAAACCAGGTGGATTCAATGTAAGAAAGAGGGTGAATTTGTAGCAGCAGCCGATGATTTGAGAGTTTAAGTGGCTGCAGATGCTTTTTAAACCTGTAAAATCATCTGGCTGGCAGTGGCATTGTGACACTACTTGATATTCAGAGCTTCAGTGTCGGCCTCATTGACTTCCATTCATTCTAACGGGGACTCTGTCTGGCCCTCACACAGCAGCCCCACGCTAAAGAAAAGGGGGGGGGGGGAGACAGTCAGCCACCATACCTCCACAATACCCTCCTCATTGAAAAGCACCTTGGGATAATGATGGAGGTGCTCCTAAGTGGCTCGGTGGTCAAGAGGAAGCGGGTCTTATCGCGGTTGCCACGGCAACCGCGGTGGAGAACATCAGACGGACGCAGATGTCTTGTCTCACTCTCGGTGCGCTCGCCCGGCCTCGTTAGGAAACAATCTGCAGCGGTTTTCATTTGGGAGGGAAAAAAAAGGAGAGGAACATTGTGTCTGAGCTGATGATGGAGAAGAATATTTCTGCATCGGCTCGAGCTGAAGCAATTATTGGCAATTTCATCATCTATGAATTCATGAACTGTACTGAAATCCATTTGTCCCGCTGCCACACAGGAGACAGAATAGGGTTTAATTGCCGTTCTGCGTCTGGAAAACGAGCCTCATTCCTGTTCTGGGTTTAAATAAAGGTGGGGGGGGGGGTTCAGGGGGAAAGAGAGAAAAGAACCCAGAGTTCATTCAGCTTTTATTATTTCAATTTGTGAGCAGGACTGACAACATTTTAACCCGACATGGTTGTAATCAGGTTGAGACACAGGCCCCAATACATGAGGGGACATGAGGGGGTCTGCACAGTGTCCCTTCAGTCTGGACCTCCAACCACACACACACACACACACCTTTCAGTTTGAGCAGGAGCATTCATTAGTCTCTCCATGTGGAGTTGTTGTCAGCGGTAGAAGAAGTGTTTAGATACAGCACTCCTGTGTGAGTCAAAGTTTTTTCAAAATTAAAAAACAGTAAGAACATCTCTGAAATACGTCACACACATTATGGCAGCCAGAGTGAAACGGAATATAAAGAGGGTATTATTTCGAGTGTGGAGCTGTGGAGGACTGTGCAGACCTACCCACACCCCCCTCAACCACGTTGCAGAGTCTTAAATAAAACCTTACTCGGGAATGATCTCATCAAAGAGGGAGTGAAAAGGAAAACGGATTTATAGCTTAAATGACGTTAAATGTTTATACAGTTATTGCCTCCTGCAGCGTCTGCACACGGCAGCTAAGTTAGAGTTAGACAACAAAGATCACGTTAAGAAGAAGACAGAGTTAATTACAGGTCTGTGACAGGATGTGAAGTCAGACACGCGACACCCCCCAATCCACCACCCCCCACCTCCACACCATTACTCCATAAAGGACACACTGCTTCCTGCGTTCACACTGACCGTTGGCTCTGGATGTGAACCGTGAGGTGCTGAGTCATCCGATATGGACGTATTTACTGGGGCCGGTTTTTGATATTCAGCTGACACATTTCAGTCGATACCAAAAAGGCATTGAGGTTCAACACCCAGACCTAGTTACTGCACATATCATATTAGTCTGTCTGTCTTGTTTCCAGCTACACGTCTTTGTGATCTCCACTTATGGCAATCTGTGGAGTTTTGGGGGTAAATCAAATACAGCTCGTGACATTTAACAGTTAGTGCCACAAAGCATGATGGGATAACCCGCAGACTGACACCTGGACTGTGGGCGGAAGTTAAAATAAAACAATCTCTCAAACATACAGTGAGTGGGTGATTTTAGACTTTAACTCTAATTTTAAAAAGTTACTTAAAGATCTCAGGAACTTTGCGAACGTCAGACCTTTTCTAGTCGTGAAAGTGAGTTTATTAAATAACTTTATTCTAATAATCATGTTCATCTTCTATGTAAAAGTCTGCAGTTCAAATAAGAATAATAAGTCATATATAATGAATCATTGAATCCCTGCGTCTGTACGTGTCGTGTTATCTTGGATGTGTGATAGTAAATAGTTTTAAATCAAGACACTGCTGAGCTCTGGGGCCATTAAGCAGCGATCTGGACGTGATGATCCTGAAGACCATCAGACCGTCACATGAGTGGCAGCTCCCGCTCTGAGGTTTGAATTTTAGAAACGGCCTGACCTGCTCTCCAAAGTGCCGCCGTCTCCGCCACTTTTTCTGATCGTGGTCACCGTCGTATCACCACCTCCTGTCAGGCTCTGATCTGAGAACAGCCTGCGACTCCGTCTGTCATCTTAAAGAATGAAAAGGAAGGGGGAAAAGCATCGCTCTCAGTTCTCTAATGGGCTCAGATGACTGTTCACCTTTTGAGCTTAACGCAGCCTGAGAGCGGCAGGTACATTTCTCTCTCTGCCGCCTTTTCCCCTTTTCTTTTCTCGCCGTCAGACTAACCTGCGAGCTGATAATGGCTTCTCCCATCGAGGATTCATCCCTCGTTCTATAACTTTCCCCCTAAATGCAAATACACTCTGTCACATCTTTTTGACTCCCCCTCCTCCCTCCATCTCCCTCCGCTCCTCTTTTTCTTTTTTTTCTGTAGAAGCATAGCAGAGGATTAGCAGCCATGCGTGACTGATGGGGAGAAGATACGCCATCAGAATAAGTTAGAAGACGAAGATCTCTCCTCCTCCTCTCTCCTCTTGATTTCTTTGTGCATGAATGAAAGAGAGGAAAAGAGAGAGAGGGGTGAGACGCTGCCTCTCTCTGAAGTGTCATCCTCCCTGCTCGTCTTATGAAACAGGAATAAGTGGCTGGTTGAAGTGGAAGGAGACTCTGTTGGGGTGAATCTAATCCGATGCATGTTTCTGTGGCTGAATGTGACGCCACATCACCTGCACCACAGCCCGAGGCCCTCATTACTGTCACCCTCCGACTGGCTCTGAGTCTGGGTGTGTGTGTGTGTGAGTGGTTTTATGCCAACATGTGGAAATGAAATGGTTATAAATTCCTCCAACACCTGTGCTCGCAGAGTACGTTTCCATCTAAACGCTTCACAGGTTTTAAGCAAAAGTCCCCAAAATTGGCGAAAAAAAAGATGTTATTGTGTTTGTCCACCATTTGTGGCTGTAGGTCGGCACACCCGCCTGTGTTCTGGCACCACAGGACCAAAACGTCCTGGTCGCATATGGCTGTTAGAGCTGAGGCCTGAGAGTCAGTTCCTGGAGCACCCGGGCCTGCTCTGAGCTTTTAATTAAAAGATGAAATGTCTGAAAATTGTTATTCTGAAAAGATCTTCTTTACCTGTTTATGAAGAAACCAGAAACGACCTCTCGCAGCGATTTACCTGATTTTAATGACAACTAGCAGATTTTAACAGCTGTTGTGGGCTAGCTCAGGTTAACCTGATGAATTGGTTGAAAACTAGGTAACTTTTTAATGTTTCCAGCTGATTGGTTTTAAAAGGAACCTCATGAAAGGGTTTTAAATATGAACTTGACAGCTACACACATTGTGCTAAAAGACTAAAGCTAAATCTAAAAAAAGTCAGTCGATCACTGCAGGCACGCAGTTAAAGAAACAGCATTGTTCTGCTGTTGCACTGTAGAGCTAGTTAGTCCAAGTATTACAGTATATAGTATTATATATAAATTGAATTTCCTGAAAGGGATTAATAAAGTACTTCTTCTTCTATAAGGAAGATCTCTGCTGATGTGATAAAACCTGTAAATATGTTGATCCAGCTTCCATCTTTTCATCTGAACATGTGGGCCAGTCCTGAGGCTCGTAGCTGCTGCTAATTAAATATACTGCACCCATTACCCAGAATCCCCTCTGTCACCCAGGACACTCGCAGTGTCTTGTCTCTGTTTTTGTTCTGTTTTTTTTAAGATGAATTGCTTCTCTGTCGGGTGTCGTGTTTTCCTTTTCTGTTCCAGGCCTGAACCAGGCTGGAAAACGACATTTGATTGGTCGGCTGCTCTGGGATTTGGCCTCGCTGTCACATGACCTGCAGAGTCAGCAGAGTTTTCACACACACACACACACACACACAGACACACACACTCACAGCACTGATGACCTCTCCAGAGATAGGCCTGACCCCATTACATCTCTCTCTCTCTCTCTCTCTCTCTCTCTCTCTCTCTCCAATTTAAAGTAATGAGTGCTGGTCAATTATTGATCAGTTGAATAATTATGAATATAGAAGTTAATTGGAGCGAGTCCTATTCATTATTTCCATATCCAATAGACCTTTTTCACGACAGACATTTTACTGGCACGAACACAAAAACATAAGAAGTCAGAAACTCGAGCCGCCAGACGATCAGACGGGCTGGAGAAACTTATCTGGAAGGAAAAGACAGCCAATAGAAAAACATCATGATGATATCACCTGAAGAGCATGTATATATATATATAAATATATATAACATTACAACACTGACAACAAACATATGTAAGAGCTAAGATAATAACAATAATGGATGTATAAAGTAACACACATGAGAATGAAAATAACACGCTACATACAGAATCATTTGATTTGTGGAGGGAAATGTTGGGAGAGAATGAGGTACAGTTATATAGTATAGTTATATATATGTATATATGTGTGTGTGTGTGTGTGTGTTAAATCAGTTGAAAAGAAATAAGTACAGAAATAATAAAACAATCATTCGAGCCAACACAGCCTCCAGATGTATTTACACATGTGATGAACACAGAGAGAAGGTAAAGAGTGATTCATCGTCAGATATGGGAAATAATAACCACGTCTAATAATAAACCATCAAAGTATCATAACTACGTTGGTGTGAGAGAGCGAGGGAGCGATCAATGACTGAACCACCGCAGAGCATGAGAGCAGGCAAGACATTTAAATACAGTCAATACATTCAAAACACACGATGAAGCCAGACTGAATGATGGCAGACATATTCATGACAGCAGGGATGCTACTACATTATTTCTGGTTAGAGGCCTTTGGAATATGAATACATGAACATAATATAAAGACATATATCACTTCATATGGTAGCGTGCGGTGAAGGACAACTTGTAGGCCAGATCCTGGGACAGATGTTGCTGAGCTTCATGAGGTTTGTGTGTGTTATCAAATGTGGTTTTTACCTCCTTCTCAGCTGCATGTCTGGCAGAGAGAGGCAGAGGTGAAGAGCTTCGAGATCTGGTCTGGTTATTACCGGCTGTGCTCACTTTGACCTCTGAATAACGTGGTTTAGATCATCTGGATCAACTGTTTCTGTCCAACCTGCCTGCTCGTGTTTCTAGTCTTTCCAGACTTTAGACATTACCTCGGTGAGTACTGTTAATGTTATTGATTGAAATGATGGAAAGAAACTTTAAGAATAAGAAATCAAAGCTGTGATGAATCAGAACCATAAAGTAAATGACCGTGAAGGGAACACAGCAGGAGGCTCTAAAGCCGACAAGACTTTGACCTTTGACCCGCAGTTTGGATTCTTCAGTCAGTTCAGGCTGACAGCAGGTTTTTCTCTCAGAAGCCGGACCTCGTCCCGACATGTTCATTAGAACTTGTATTAAAAAATGCCACCTGGCTCACGACAGCGGCTTAAGTGCGCCGCCACTTCGAAGGCTGCCAGCTCCGAGTGGATCGAACCAGCACTGGTCGGGGTTTGGCGACCGAAGCGTGACGCCACCACCCCGGGAGAAATCAGTGGCTGGAAGCGGCCCCTGTAATTACTGGCCGCTCCGCTGCGCGCTGATTGATGCCTCTTGATGAAGTAGTTCAGTGATTGAAGAGTAACGACTCACCGGGAAAATCTATGAGAGGCCTTTAACTGCTGCTGGAGAGGAGCGCCGGGATTGGCTGCCTTCCATTCTGCTGGTTAATCAGACGGCGGTTTGGCCCCATCGCGCGGCAGGCGAACGATCATCCCGGCTCATCAATCAGATCGATCAATCACCTGACAGAAGGAGCACAAACAGGCAGGGTCGAGCTTCACCTGCTGCGATTTCACTCTCATTTCCCTCCCAGCTTTCCGATGACCTGAATTTATTCAACACTGTTGATGCCAGAGCGCTGCTGCTTTCATGCTTTCATATTTCACCAGCACTGTGTGGCAAAGTGTTATATGGAGGGCTGAGGGCTGCTTTTACACAGAGCTCAGGGTCAAAACTACCAAGACACAGCGTAATAATCATCTTCCTGTTGTCAGACAGCAGCTCCGCCAGCTTCCACAAAATATGAAAGACAAAAATGCGGATTGATGGTAAACAGGATTTGTCAGGATATAAACTGTGACACTCTGAATACATTTGTCTTAAAGCAAACAGCAGATGCAGTTGTCAACACACACACACACACACACACACACACACACACACGTATTTGTACTCTGTGCAGTAAGAGGAAACTATTTAATTTTGATCAATTTCAAATAGATTTCTTTATATTCTCCAGCAGACCTGCACCTTTCTAACATCAAACATTTCAACTCATCAAACTGTAATTCATATTTTAACTGGCACCTCCTTTTTGTTCTCAAGCCTGAAAATGACATACTCAAAATAAAATGCGTACTTTTCTTGCACCCTGTGGATTACAGTCGTCACCGTCTTCTTTTGATGAAGCAAGAAGTCAGAATGAGTTGACGCGATACTGAACCAAAGTTACAGAGACACAAACGTGGTCAATTCTTTTGAATGGAAATGTGAGACCGTAGGGGTCAACCTGGAAACACTACGGAGCCACAACCACAAGGGTGGACTAACACTGTTCAAGGTTTGGTGAAGAAAACACAAAAGTTGAGCAGCCTTAGACAAACACTACAGAATGTGTCCAGGCGGACACCAAAACGGCCATTTGGAGACTCCAGAATGGCACTTAGTAACCACATGGAATTATGGGTCTGCAGAACTGTAAAATACCACATGTTTTCATACACATCAATAAAACGGGGAGGGGGGGGGGGCTGCGATGGTCTCGGCGATGCCTCCTCCGAGGGGGAGGCGATAGAAGGAGTGGAGTGGGGACATTTTGCTCAGCCTATAATGGGACACTGCAAAGCACACATAAAAAGAAATGAAAAAACTCTCAATGATAAAAGGGAAACAAAGTAAAGATAATTTCAGGCATCTGGTTTTCTAACCGACATCCCGCCCCGAACACCCCGCAGAACAAAGGTGGATGTGGCTACAACACCCAAAGCCGCCCAGAGAATGGGGCCAGATAAGCATCAGCATTACCGATTCCTGTCTTGAGCTTTAGACGACGGAACAGGTTTGTAAAGTTGTGGAGTAAAAAGTTAAATCGATTTGGGTACGCAGCGACCTCCACTGTGACCGAGTCCTCCTGCGGGGGTCTCTTCAGGGCTTCAGTAGCCTGAGAGGCCGTCATTAAAATCATAACTCCCACTACAACACGTAGTAACTGCTGTTCTGTTCGCCGCCCTGTAGACTGAACATACTGACCCCCCCATAGAGAATCCTGGCACGCCATACATGGTCGAACTCGCGATTTTATTGGCTAAAATGTCTCGGTCATCCCTACCAAGGTGAGGCTGAAATATCTTCATACAACAAGCGTTCCTGCTGCTGGCGAGATAACCAGTGATACTGTAGCGTACAACTAACATGCAACAAAATCAATATGGTTCATCCTCTGGAGACAGTGAATATCACTCAGGTGTCGGCTGAAACAGCATGTGAACATGCCAAACCTTCTCCTCTCTTATCCAATCAAAAGGCCTTTGGTTTACAGTTTGGAGTACCCCCCTCCCTCGGCTCAGATTTCAGAATGCTGAAGAAAACCCCCCTGCATAAAGCAGCTCAGATTGAGGAAACGTCTCGTCTTACCTCCGTCAGATGAACATTTTGGGTTTTTTTTCCGAGCATCACCGCGGCCCCCCGTCTCCCGTCAGCCTTGGCTTCCTTAATCAACATGGCAGCTGTGTTTTTGCCCCCCCCCCCCCCCCTCCCTCAGCACCCAACTTCCCCTTCTCTCCTCTCGTTGTCATAATCACACGCAAGACTGCCATGACAGGTAGGTATTTGCACGAGATTAAGGCTGTAATATTTTGGCATTAAGGTGAATTAATACAGAAATGAATATGGAAAATGCGGGTAATTACCAACTCTGAGGCGCTCTGAGACATTTTAGGGACATGTCAAAGGATTTTCTCTTCCTGCTGTCTTCTGTACCCTCCTCAAACGCCACCATGTTTTTTCTCCCCCGCTGTGTTCTTCCTCTTCTCTGTTAATAGCGGAGTGACCCCCCGAGCTCGCAGAGAACGAGCGTACAACTGGTTGAAAGCATTGATTATCACGGAGCAGTCCTTGATGGAGCTGTTTGGCTTGATGCGTGTAATTGTGGTGTAATTAAACATTGACACAGGGGGCTTTAACGGAGGCCTGTCAAACTCTGACCTTCTCAGCAGCTCGGAGACGTGAGCGCGTCGCTTATTCCTGCTGGAGGGAGACAAAAGATTAGGTTTGCTCTCTCTGTTGGATGTGAGAGCGCTGCTCATGGACAGTGACTCTCTACATACACTCATCTTTCACACGCAACCTCTTCAGGATGCCACAGCTGAAGTTTTGGTCACCATTCTTACTCTAAACACAAGAGCATCAGACATCAGTGAAAGTGAAAGATCCTCAGCAACAAGTGAAGGACAGACAATAATAGACAACAATTATTATTTCTATTTTGAGCTACGAGACTAATAATACCACATTTTATGATGTGGCACACCATTTCACATGTGATTCAGATTTTACTGACTGAAGTCAGGACAGCAGAGTCACTGCCCTTCTTCTGACACAGACCCCCCCTCTTCAGACTACATCTCATATCATCATATACTCCTGATTTTGAATGTTACCGAGCTCTTGTCCCTAAGTGGTTTGAATGCACTTTATTTTTGTAAGGAGCTCGACTGAGGTTGGCTGTTAATGACTTTCTCGCTCAGCTTTGGATATCTATCCTCAGAGAACGTCTTCAGGGATTCTTTTAAGTGTCTTTAATTTATGCTTTTGTTCTGTCACACTTTCCTCTGCTCCCAGTCGTTCCACTGGGATCAACAGCTTCATCCTAAAGAGCAAAACCGGCACTTCAGAGTTGTGTTCCAGAGGTCCGTCCATCCGTGACGCGTACCTGCGAGACGAAGCCCATCCGAGCTCACACAGCTTGAATAGCAAAATAAAGCGGTTTTCTGATCTTACGCCGCCGTTTAAAGTTTGGTTCCATTTAGGCACAAAGTTACAAATGACTAAAAATCCAATTGCGTTGTGAACATATTTCTAGACAAAGAGGGTTGATGTTGTGGGAAAAACAAGTAAGATGGACCTTGTCAAGGGATGGTAAATCTTTGCAAAATAACTTCCTTTGTTTATTTAATGTTTCTGTTTCAAGCACCATGGGGCTTGTGGGAAAGCATCTCGACAGACTGAGGCCAGTCGAGTGGTGAGCTATGAGAAATTACAGAGAATACAACAGCAAAGAAGCTAAAAAGTGGATGTGATTTGTGTAGTTAATTTATGCACTGCTGCTCTGATAAGTAAAATATCTCCCAGGGATAAATAAAGTATCTAATCTATCACTGAGTGCTTTTACATGCACACTAGTATCCTGGTTATGTTTTGCATGTGTAAACACCATATTCTGGTTTTGAGAAACCTGGATAAAACACCTGGAGTACTCCCGCATGTAAACACCGGCTCCACAGGTGTCTGAACAGTCTTTGTTGGTCCAGAAGTCAAGTCAAGACAGACCTGCAGGCAGACGATCAGATACCTGGAGACTGTTATGATCGTACAGGGATATGCACAACCAGGTCTTTCACGCCCCATGTAAAGGCATAATCCCGAATATGATCAAAAACAGCATATTAATGCACATGTAGACGCATTAAAAAGGTCGAAGAAACAGTGAAAAACCTAATGAGAGCTGCAGTTTCTCTCATTGACTTTGTACTCTAATATCAAAATATGGATCGTAGACCCCAAGAACTTTTAAACGTTTTCGGAAAGACAGATGAAAGAGACACATCCAACTTATATTTTCCCTGATTTTCCATCATCAGGATCATATTTGTCTCATATGTTTCTTTTGTCCACTGTGGTTTGTTCAGCGCTGTGAGCATCACCTGAGGTGGAATTGAAATCTAAAATGTAAATGCATTTCCTTCTGAGGTGTGTGTGTGTGTGTTGCAGTTCGGTGTGTTTTGTGGCATCAGAGCAAACACATCAGGAGGTAAAGAAGGGGCACGACGCCTCGCTGTTGCTGCAGAATCATTTCCTCGTGCATTTACATGCAAATTCGCTCCTCTGCTGCCTCTCTGCAGCCACAATGGAGCTCAGCAAATCATTGTCTCATCACAGAGAGATGGATTTCATCCCCGGGCCTTGTGGATGTGGAGGGAAACCGGGCTGAATTCATATGTCGAGCTCTCTGCGGCTGCCACCGAGCCAGACTCCTCGTCCTCCATCATGGAGGAAGGCAAACAGCCCGGGCCCTTCAGCATTTGTGCAAATGTCAGAGAAAAGGACGGATCTAAGGAATTAACAGCATCCGAGGTGGAGGAAGCTAAGAAAACCTTCTGCAGAAGAAATGGATGGACTTGTGTTGCCAGCCACTGGCTTCTCCTCCGCAGAGAGAAATGGATCATAGGAAGCTCGGAGCCCAAAGTTAAAGTCACAAACACCATAATGAGACCCAGAGCTGAATATTTCGTTCATAAAGCATTCAACACCGTGAGCAAGCTCTGCATATTAACTCTGAAGGTGACTGATATTCATTTCAACTGTATTAAATTCCAGACATGGTTTTTAGTTCAGTTCAAAATATGTCAGCTGTATTTTGTATAACTGATGTGTATGTTGTTCAGCTGAATGAGTGTGTAGTCGTCTTAAAGGAACTCGCTAGCTTTCTTTCCGAGCGTGAAATGAGAACTCTAATGTCTGTGTGTTAAGTACAGAGCTGGACTCAGGACATAGTTAGCTTAGCTTAGCATAAACACTGGAAGCAGGGTGTGACAGTTAGCCTGGCTCTGTCCCAAGTTCAAAAATACACCAACCAACACCTCTAAATCAAGCAAAGCAAAGTGTGGAGTGGGAGGAAGAAGAAAAACACGCCTTCTTTCAACTGGGGAGTGTTCACGCATTCAAGTGTTCACACTGAAGTGTTAGCCCTCGTGCGAACCTTGTAGTCACACCAGATAAACAGCCCACACTAGCTACGTTTGTCGTGTTACGTATTTGTACATACAGTCAGTTTATAGCTCCTATGAAATCAGCCGAATTGATTGTATTAATGTCAATGTTGGATTTTATTTTGATGTAACTGCCGGCGGCGGTGCGTTCGCAGCCTTTCGGCCAACAGTTTGGTGACGTGTAGTTCTTTTCACCGAGTGGGAGATTCTCGGCTGCACAATTATTACAGTTAACATCAGCAATCACATTTGATTCAATACATTTATGTGAGTTCAAGATGAGTCATCAAAAAGATATTTGTTTTACAGGAAAAGAAAAGAGGCATTTGGATATAAAAATATCTGACACATATGAAGATAATGAGGAGATAAATGAACAACACAGGGACACATGATTAAAACTTGGAAAATGTATTTAAAAATAGAAATACTTACGGCACGTAACTCGTATTGTGAAATACGTTTAAATACTTCGTTTTAAATGTATGTATATTTTATTTTTGCTTTGAGATGAGGACTAACTGATGAGCAAACGTACGTCTTGTAACCTTTCCCAAATCCAATAAGCAGGACAGAGCATTAGGCATGCATGCTAACGCTGGCAGCTAAACTCTGTAAATCACTTTGCTGTGTGAAGAAATGTAAGCAGACTTCTGTTTCCTCTCTCTATAAACAATTTTATATCATAATTATATTATCTCCAACTCTCTGAGCTGATAAAGACTGTGAGATGTTTATTTAAAAAGGTTTCCTCCTTTTAAAAATGAAATTTGCTTGTTAATCAGAGGCGTTCTGATGTGTCCCGACTTCCACAGTCACTTGCTTTGTGCTTTAACCTTCATCTCAGTTCAGCAGTTATTTTATGACAGATGTTATCAGTTTCTTCAGATGGCGGAGATTCAAAGTTCGGGCCGAACTAAAACAGCAGTTTGTGAAAGAACATTGCTTTAACTGAAGTTCTGTTTTTATTACGGTGGAACAGGAGGTCAGCAGTGATGTCCCATCTCACACTCCCACATACAGGAACTGAAAAACCTTCTGAGGGCTAAAGTTGAGCCTGAATGGAAGTCAGCCAGGTGCATCATGGGGGAAACCAGAAAACTCCAGCGAGAAGCCTGCTGCCAAGTTCCTGTCCAACTCTGGCCGGCTGCTTCTTTTTCCTGCAGCGCTCTCGGTCTGTTTTTTGATTTTTCTCAACAGATTCAAGAGTCTCTGGCGGCGTTGTTCGGAGAGCGGAGCCCTCGCTAATCTTTGGTGACTTCAATGTTATCTTCAGCCGGGCGGCCCGGAGCGGGACGTCTCCTGTGGGGAAAATCTCATTTTCTATTCATTCTGCTGCTCCATTCAGCAGAAATGCCTCCTCATTAGGCAGACTGTCCAAAGATCGTCAAATCATCACGTATCAATTGGATTATGTTATCGTCCGAATTGGATTTTTGTTTGGTACGTCTCCAGAGGTCTCCAGTTTGAACCAGTGTGAAGCACAGCGAGCAGCAGAAACCAGATGGGATCTTTCTGTTTGGACCATTTGACTGATGGCTTCTGCTAATTACTCTCCTTCTCCGTCTCTGTCTGTCTGTCTCTGAGTCTTTTGTCTTCTGAAGGACTTCTGTCTGTGTTTGCCCTTCAATCAGTCGCCTCCATTTTCACTTTTTCATTGAAGTTGGGAAAAAGAAAAACAGCTGAAAAGAACTCAAATGAAGCTCAAATAACGCAGATAGCAAGTAGAAACTAAATTGGATTCATCATTATAAGAACAAAATACTGGACTGTGAATAGAAACTACAGCACAGAAGAGATGAACTTTCTGATAAACCGGATTTACATGTTCCTAAAGGGGAACACATTAAAAATAAGAAAATAAATATTTTGCTCTTTGCTTTTTCTGTTTTCATTATTTGAGGAAAATCAGAGTTAAAAGTTTGTGTCTCTACTTAACAGCAGTAATCCTAAACATGCGCTTCAGTAGTGCACCAGCTTCATTAGGATTATTTTAAATTCACTTAATCTGAACATCAAGGTCTCATTCACTGATTCAATTTCAAGATTCAAAGATTAAAGATTAAAAACTACAAAAAGTCCACGCAGCCTGCGTAGTGAACGCAGCACAGAGAGGCGGCAGCAGCCTCAGTCCTCCATCCGTGTCCACAGGATGCATTCAGGCACAGCATCCGGTGTAGGACACCTGAGTCAACACATAATCACTGCAGGCACACGTGTACGACAGCGCTGCTGAGACACGCACTGCGTAGACGAGCCTTTACTGTTGAGATTCAAAGCTTTATTGTCATATACATTATGTTTATGAAGAGTGCTATATAAATGAAATGTATTATTTCTACACTATTACTATTAATACTAATGATAATAACCTAACGTATACAGTCTTTTTCCAGTTTTTATTAATTGAATTGTATTTATTTGATCTTTTTTATCACTTTATGTAGAATTCATGTTTTGCATTATAAGAATAAACAGTGATACATTTATCATTATTATTATTAAATACCTGGCAGCATAAAAAAGAAAGAAAAAAACAAATGAAGAAGCTGTTTTTCAGCAGCAGCTGGTTTTAAAGTAGTCATTGGAAAATGGCCCACAGTGAAAATAGCTGTTATTATGTTTTTATATTTTGCGTCTGTTTGTTATTGCGTTATTTGTTTTTTGTGATCATTTCTTGTATGTTTTCATTAAAGTGCAGAAGCTGCAGACACAAAAATGATCCAGACTGAACCTGCAGCCAGAAGCGTCCAGTTTGACCAGCTGAGACTCGACTTTAATATTCATTCAAGAGGTTCTCGTGGGACCGGCGGCGTCTCTGGGGCTTCAAACCAGACAGGGGAGGAGGAGGAGTGTGAAGGAGGAAGACAGGCAGCAGTCAAGGTGTGAAAGGTACAACGGGGGGGAGGAGAAGAAGAGGAAACAAAGGTGGAAGAAATTACCTCCATTTTTTCTACGCCTCTCTAAAGTCTTCAACTTTTTAAAAGCAACAAAAACAGCACCTGAAAAGGGGAGAGGAAGAGCGTGATGAAGGAGGTTTGAAGCAGAGAGCGAAGGAAGAAAGGGAAGAAGTTAAGGTCTAGGACAAAGGAACGAGGGGGGAGACAGGATGGAGAGGAGCAAACAGACGTGGAAGGGGGTGAATGAAGGAGGACAAAGGATAAGACGGATGAAGAGTCGACGAGGTGAAGGGAAAGAATTACGGAGTGGGAGGTGTAAAAGGACTAGAAATCAAGGAGGGAAAGACGTGAAGGAGATGTGGGAGGTGAGAAGGACAGAGCCCTCAGTGCTGTCTGGAAGGGGAATAAAAGCACTCATGAACCTACATCTGTAACATGAAGCTTGTCTTTTTTCAAAACGAAGAGTGGAGTAAATGTAAGACGGCAGGTGGAGCAGAAGCAGGAAGCAGTAATCCAGTTTCAGGTGTAGCTGCATTAACGTTAGCCAGATCTCTGAGCTAATAGGTGAAATCATTCAGAGGAATTCAATAAACACAGACCTGGGGAAGCTCAGGCCTCCGTCAGACCTCACTGCCACTCAACATCTTCTTCTTCTGCAGGAGCAGCTTTAGTTGGAAGCCCTCCTCGTGGTGCCGTTACGGCTGTTAAAAGAATTCTTCATTGTCTTGACCCTTGACCCCTGACATGGTTATATGCTCTGAGCCGCACTGTCACTGTTTCTACATGTATATCATTTACCATAAATCATGCCAGAGGCCTGGTTGTTCTGAAATATGAACTAAATCAATATGTTGAAAAAGGTCCCACAGTCATTCATAAACGCTCAGTGCTAAACAGCTCATGAATATTCAGACGTGTTTAAGGAGCCTTTGTTGGATCAATGAGGGAACGACGGAGTGTGAGCCAGCCATGCAGCTTGTAGCTTTTTATAAGATATGTGACTGCTGATAATAATAAATATAAATCATTAGTACGCTCATTTCACCCCCAGTTTGTGCGCAGCCACCTGCCTCTTTGGAGACTCGTGAGCCCGATCTCTGCTGGAGGTCCCACATTTGAAACTCTTATCTTAAGGCCTTCTACTACTGTTTAAAAGAAAGATTGTAATATCTTTCTCACTATTTTCAGCTGTTTCCTTTCTGACCATCTGGTCCTGTATTTTAGGTTTGAATCCACTTTATAACATCGTTTACAAAAGCGATGAATAAATGAATTGAATTATTTGTTGTCCTTGTCGCTCTCCTCTTCCATTTCCCCACGTCCTCCTCTCCTCGTCCTGCCTCCACTTCGTCTCCCTCAGCTCCTCCTCCTTCCTCCTGCTCCCTCTTTCCTCACCTCTTCCTTCATCCTTTTAAAGTAAAAACAAAGTGGATTAATCTGACTTAACTTTCTTCCGTCCCTCCTTCCTTCCTCTTCTCTGTGCTGTCATCCTATATCTTTCTTCCCTCCTCCCCATGACTCTCTCTCTGTGGCGGAGGAGGAGGGGTGGATGATGATGGCGGAGGAGGCGGAGGAGGACGGACAGGCCGACACGCTGCCAGTCGTCGCCCATTAGAGCGCCACTCCGTCTTGGTCCTACAGATCAATGGGCGGCCTAATGAAAGCCAAGTGCTGCCTCACTGTGACTCACTGTGACACACTGTGGGGGGGGGGGGGGGTAACAACCAGCCAATAAGATGACAACGTGAGTCAGGTCCTGCATTTGAAGCTAATAACGCAGCTGATGCTGATATTATTAACTTGATTTGAGTTTGATCGATTGAAGAACTCATCAATAAAACACAGCAAGAGTTGATTAACCTGAACGGACTCTAATGAAACACACTGAAACAGGATTATTATGATACACATCACATATGATCAGTGGAGAAATGTACTTTTAGTCTCATGATTCAGTTTGAAGAAGTTATCGATGTAAAATGTTTAAGAGGAATCGGCCTCCAAAAATCAATCAAATCCTAGTTTACAGAGTTTTATTTACTTCAGTCGGCGCAGGAGGAAGAAATCCAACTCCTAACTGAAACCACAGAGGAAAAACACTCAGTTAGAGGTTGAAGTCATGCTTACTCAAGAAACAGTACACAAGATGTGGCAGTAAAATGCACTCAAGTACCAAAAAGAGCTCATTGCAAATATCGAACCTTTAACTTTTATTGATTTTCACGCTGAAGAAGAAAAGAAAGGAAGTAAAAGACAGAAGAGTGTTGGCAGTATTTATTACACCACACACACCTCCCAAGTCCCAAATCAGTCTGTTAGGATTTATTTTACAGGAGTTTTATGACAGTTTGTTCATAAGAAGTCTGACAGGAAGCTGGACCACACAGCCATCCTTCAGTAGAAGCTATTGATTAATAATCATTGAATTATTAATGAGGTAACGGACATTTTATCATAGGTTTGTTCACACCTACTCCCCTTTTTAAACCAGTCTATTGTACGTTATTTAACTCCTGCTGCAGCAGATGAGTAAGTGTTGGTTAGGCATGAAACTCTCCTGGTTGAATCACCAAAACAAAAGATGAACTACGTTAGAAAATATCTGGTTCTCGCCTGTAGATATAAAAACACAACTCTAAAGATTAATTTCAGTAGAAACATCCAGCCATAGAGCTTTAAACACTTTAAAAAGATTTGACCGAAATGAGACTTCCTTCCAATAAAAGCTGTAACATCATTTTCACTCCACATCATGAGGCTAAATATCATTTTACAGCTTTGTGAAACTGTCCAAATGTTTGTCCTTGTTTCTGAGTGACGATGAGAGTCTCCATGAGACCGAACCAGGACGCTGTAACAGAAAACTTTTCAGACTGTCTTCACTTTGTCTCTGTAGTTTCAACACCTTTCTTCCCTGAACCTTCCAGCAGCAGCAGCGGTTTAATTTTTCCCAACAGTTCCTGTGGGGACGGAGCAGCAGCAGTAAAACAGGAAGGCCATAAAACCTGGGAAAGGACATTTCTGTAATTCACTGGAACGTTATGATTCCCTGCTGAGTCGGAGGAAGTTCTGTTTAACTGCCAGCTGCTGAGGCGTCTGATTTACTCTCGTTCATTTATTCTGTTTGTCTCTAAATGTAAATCCAATAACTGAGCACCTTTGATGGAGGAAACACTGAACCCTCACTGCCGAGGCACTGCAGCGATATTTAATCAAGCAGGGACCAAATCTGAAACGCAGGTAAACTCAGGTCAACCACATAAGCCGGAAAACATCATGTTGCTATAGCAACCCACCCTGACAAAGGTCGGTGGCAGTCGCAGTGTAAGTGACTTTGTTTCAGCCACCATTTTGTCAGATCTGTGACCAAAAATATCAACAATCACCTGCAGGTGCTTTCTCACAGCTGATTGTTGTTTATACTTTGAGATGTTCATTCAGCTTTTTGAGGGAATTTACCGCTAACCACGCTAGCCGTTATAATAGCAGTCAGAGGCTAATGTGTTGCTAATACGTCAAGCTAACTGTTGGTCATGTACTTTCACACGTTAATCATTTTGTTGTGTTTGTTGTGGCGCTGCCGGCCATCAACAACTAAAGAGATGCTCAAGGTGACATGACCACTAGAGGGCACCCAAACAAGCATTATAATAGGAAAATGAATTCATTAATTGATGTGGTGAACTTGTTAGCTAACAGTTGCTTATTAACCCACATGCTGCAGTTACAGAGCAGCATGGTCCTTCACGTGGAGTCCAGTCTTCTCTCTCTGGGCGCTCTGTTTTTGGTCTCCACCACCTCCTGAGGGACATCTGTCTCTTCAGCTGGTGAACGTAGTGGAGCATTCAGCAGCTCGTGTTGAGCAGATAGTGTTCAGTGGGTTTTTAGATCTCTTTCACTGAAAACAGCTGCCTGCTGCGGTTGAAACCGACGCAGTGAGAGTGAAGCCAACAGTAAAGTTGTGGGCGGACAGCTAAACAATGAGCTGAAGCTCGCTATAAAGCAGCTGCTTTAAAACATAAAGTACAATAAGATGAAAAATTAGGTGCCAATGTTCTCTAAAGGACAAGACGATCAGATCAGTCCAAAGATAAAAATACAAAATATTTATATAAAAGTAAGCTAGCAAATTAGCAAATGAGCTAGTCAAGTCAGTTTTAATTAAAAAGCACAACGTCACAAGTTTGACTTAGAAGGATTTACAATCTGTAAATCTGACTAAAATTTAAAATGTATGAACATGCAAAGTCAAGAAGCAAAATGTATTCAATTTAAAAGTAAAGTGTAATATAGAATCTAAGAATGTAAAAGTATGAGTAGTGAGACAGCTAGCACGCTAAGTAGCTAACAAGGTTTTCAGCTTGGCGTGTGTTTCGTTCATGATGAACATAAAGGTTTTAGCTATTTATAAATGGATCTTTTAACTGGCAGCGGTCTGCCCTGCTGGATCTCTAAATGTCTTCCTGTCTGTCCTTTACAGTTTTTGTCCTTTTCCAGTTCACGTCTTCGTCAGACGGATTCACTTTGTGCTGGGCTTGCAGGAACAAGGTGAGCCAGCTGTCTTTATGAACTGCAGTTATTAACAGCACTTCTGTCTGCAAACATGTTGCGACGCCCTGACCGTGTTTGACAGGCTGATTCACTAAGCTCACTGCAAATTACAGTTTAGATGACACTGGATGTGACCCATCTGTTGAACAGACGCAGAGGAGCTGAATGTGAACTCAGGGCCTCAGATGGATTTCACCTTCAGCATCTCAAACTGCTTTTTCACTGCAGTCTCTTAGAGCCCTTTGAGCTAATGTTTATCCACATTTACAGAGACACTCCACCTTCAAACTCAGCCACATTTATCCAGAGTTACAACTGTTCAGACGATCCCACCTCACTGTTGTCACTGAATAGAGGTCACTTCGGTTTTTCTTCACAGAATCTTAAAGAGGTTTTGGAGTGTAAATATGGAAAAATGTTTGTCTTTTCTTTTTGTTTTTTGTTGCATTGTTGAAGCTTATTTCCTGCGACTGTGATTCTTTTTTTTCCAGGTATTGTATTTACTAGCAGATAAAAAATACAACCTGTGTGTGCAGTCTGCCTCCTCTTCTTTGTTCTCTCCGGCAGCAGCAGAGTGTCCTTGCAGTGCAGAGGACGCCTCGCCTCGTTCAGCTCCTCCATAAATCTCCAGGTACGACGGAGCTCAATTAGCGACAACGACGGCGACGCCACGCTCTGAAATGTCATCGTCTTTTGTTGCTGCCAGACAATTACTGTTAAATATCTTTTATTGTTGTTTGTGTACGAGAGAGCCAACTCTCATTTAGGATTCAAAGGCAAAAGTGCAGACAGTGTCATTAAAAAGGGCTGAAGTAATTAGCCGTCTACCTACTGCTCAGTTATCAACACGGAAAAGAAAGAAGTGGGTGGACGGAGGGAGGGAGGGGTCAGACGACGAGGCCAACTTCACATGCAGCAGTCAGATGTTGTGACATGTAATAAAACATGTAAAACAAATAAAACAAAATAAAAAATACTGAAAATAAATAAATATAAAAAATACATAAAAAGACAAAATAAATGTATAAATGTAAATCATTTAAATTATTAAATAAATGAATATCATATTAATTAAATAAATAAAAATAAAGAATTCATATAAAATTGGACCCAAACTGCTTCCCATCAGTGATGTGATGATGACGAGGAATGAAGAGGATGAAAAGATCAGCTGGTGAAAATGTATGCTTTATGTTTGTGAACAGTTATAACATCGTAACAGGAGACGAGGAATGAACAATAATATAAGAATAAGAAGCTTAAACATGAAAATAGTGAAGTGTATCTTCCAATATTCACTGCTTTTAGCTCTGGTTTGGTCTCCACCAGCTCCTGAGAGGAATATCTGTCTGCTGCTGTGCAGGTTGTGTTCAGTGGCTTTAAGCAGCTGCCTTTCACATCAAACACACCCATGTGATCCATTGTCAATATACTGATGATAATATATTGATTACTGCAGCCGTCAATGTTTTTATTTAACAAACCATTTTATAAAATGCACATCTGTTTATCTATTTATAAAAGCAGGGTCGGAGGTCAGACAGCACAGAGGAACCTGTTGTTCAGACCCTCTGACATCTGCTCACCATCAATACACAAACAATATAAAGACACACATTTTAGGACATTTAGATAAATATAGACGTGCGACACCTTCTGTCGCTCGCCGGCTCGTCCATTTGTCTCCATTAGAGTCTGCGGAGGGAATTAAGCTGTGCATCTGTTGCAGGTCATGTCTGGATCTGTCGTCGACACGCAGCATCACAGCTCATCTCAGCACAGAGGGATGTATGGAGGTTCATCAACGACAAAACTACAGGAGCAATTAAGTCAATTAAAATGCAAAAACTAACCAAGCTTAAGATAGTTAGAACTGTACTTATCCTGAGGGACGTTGTTGTGCAGCAGTTGCAGTACAAGTAGGTAGAAGGAGTGCAAATATAAATACAAGATATCAATAAGGTGCAAATCCAAAACAAACACAATGTCAGAAAAGCAGGCTCCTAAAAGTTCATATTACAGGACACAAAAGATCAGGTTACAATCAAAAACAATACGCACAAAAATAACAAAGAAGACGCATCAGCAGCAGTGAGTTTTTCCTCCGACATCCCCACCTGCCTCTGACTGATCGGGCTGTTCGTCTCAGCTTTTCAACTTATTAAAACTGTGATTGGTTACTGCAAAGCTAACGTGTTTCTTTGTCCGAGCTTATGAATCTGTTTCTGCAGGCTCTCAAAATCTAAAATCTTGACACATTTCCACATCTCTAAAATAGCTTGTAACCTCTACTCGTAAAAGATGAACCAAAACATGACTAAACACACGCGGCCGCTCTTTTCTTACGTTATATGACAGAAAACAACAACATCAGGGCTGCTGTGTTTGAATGTTGGTTGGTTTTCACAGGAGATCTACAAACCAGACTTAATGTGGCCCTCACTTCACGATCGATTACAGCTTGTTTTGATGCTCGCTCAATACTTTTGCCATCAATAAGCTTCCATATAGATTTGTCAGATAGCTGCAGATGGATAGAGAGAGGGGAAAGCTATGAACTCTGGGAAACGTGTCTCTTTGCTCAGCAGAGGCTGTCAGAGCGGAGAGAGAGTCGTTCTGCTTCAGCGACGGGAAAATGCCACCGAGCAGCTCCGCTTCCCCGCTCATAAATACTCTCAAGGACCGCGGCTTTACAACAAGTCAATAGCTTCTGTTAGCAACACACACACACACACACTGGCAGAGAAATACACACATACAAACAGCAGTTCCACGTACACACAAATAAAAAACACACATCAGCAAAATACGCAGATGCATGCTGTCAAAATATAAATCAACAATCACAGCACTACATAAACACAAGTGCCAGGCCAGCAGAAAGGGCTGCTGGGATGCGGAGGCCGTGGCTGACGGAGCGGGAGGTAAATCTGTCTGGAAGGAGGGGAGGAAGGAAGGATGGGGGGGGGATTAAAACACGAATCTTCATTTAAAAGAAGTCTGTTTCCTCAGCGACGCTGTAAGAAAGAAAGCTGCTCTCGGAAAGTTTCCTGTCACGACTTCCTGAAACGTCCCGTCAGCAGAGGAGACGCTGCCAGTGGGCTGAAAATACAGCAATACTCCAAACTGGTGCGACTGGGGAAGCTCACCTGAAGCTCACTGAATTCTATTACAAAGATGTGAATTATTTAAGTCCCACCAGCAGCTTCAGGAAGTCAACGTGTATTTTAAATTAAAAGTACTGATCAACAGTTCAACAGAGGATGAAGACCTTTTTGGTGACACTGATCTTTCATTCAGCACCATCATCGGCTCCGAAGTCCTCATGAATAACACGCTGATCCATCACTACCTGGAAATCTGATGGCTGGAGGATATTTGCTGATCACAAAGGTCCACCAGGACGCGCTGCGTGACAGTTGTTAACAGGTTTTGTGCCTGTTGATTGGCTCTGATCAGTTTCAGTCGCAGGCTGACGATTCAAGTAGCAGGATTCTCAAATTACAGATGTCATCTGAGTTACTTTAAGCTTTGCATTTTACAGATGCTGACACCGGAACAGAACTGGGTTGGATTCAGATTCAACAAAATGTTTCTTGTGTACATGTCGTGGTACGTTTTCTCTCTGCTTTGACATTTAAACGATTTTTGTTCTAAAAAGCGATGAATCGATGCGACGTTGCCTGACTGTTTGAGGCTGAAGTTTGCCGCTCGGTGGCGGTCGAAGCAGGATTATCAGAGGGAGTTTCTTCCCTCGTCAGTGTCCTTCAGCTCATCACCAGAAGCAGAGATGTGTCCGCGGAGGAACAAACCGCCGCCGGTACGATTCCCTCAGCCCGGCTGATCGCCTCCGTCGCAGCACGGCCTCCGTGCTCATTTTATTTACAGCTCGGTCTGCCCCAGCGGTGTGGAGCTGCTGATGGGTGGAGGAGAGGGATGGTTTATTTGAAGACAAAGAGAAAAGAAAACCACTGCCTGACTCTGGATTCTGGGCGGCTGTTATTTTTAGCCAAAGCAGCCATAATTACCCCGGCAATGTCTAACAAAATTGTTCAGGCTCGGCTGGGCAATTAGGCCAGGCGGAGCAGCTAATGGAGAGAGAATTACACAGACCTTTCCCCCATTAGCCCCCATTTACAGCAGGAAATTTACTGGGAGTGTATGGACCAGCCGTGACTTCCAAACCAGATTACTGCTCTGAAACCACTCTCCCTCCATCCCTCCCTGCAGCCCTCCCTGCAGCCCTCCCTCTCTTCCTCATCTGCACACAATGGAAATGCAAAGTAAGATGAAGTCGCATTAAGAGCTGCTTCACCTGCTGCAGGTGGTGCGGCGTCAGAGGCAGAAGATTTACAGACAGTTTACACTGTCACAGTAAGAGTGTTTGGATCTCAACAGAACACTTGTTTGCAGTTATGACCTGTCACATTATCCAAGGTAACACTGAGTAACATTAACCATAGTACGGGAAGCACTCATGTGTCTCCTCCTGGGACCTGAGACAGCTCTGAGCTATACAACGTTAACTTCACATTACACTTTAAAGGTGGCAACAGGTGCTGTTTTATTTTCATATTTACAGTCAGTCATCAGTGTGCCCATTGACTTTTCTACTATCTAATGTTAGCAGACTTCATCAGAGAAACTTCAGGACAATCTGACAGGAGACGGAAGAGTCCTCCGGTGACGAAGACACACTGCGTACGTTTGGTGACGGCGTGCAGAGACAACACAGATCTGTCAAGTGCAGACGTAACCGAGACGTGCAGACTTATCCTACGTAAGAATATTGGCAAAACATTGAGTGATTTCTGCAGTAAAGTCACTGAACAGACAACTTTTATGACAAGAAGCTTCTGAACGTCACCGCTTTAATGCAGTCATCTCGATGTTTTGTTCTTGTGTAATTTCCTTGTTGTCTTCTGGAGTTTAGTGTTCTGAAATCACTGCAGTATCATTGTATGCTGTAGCATTAACAGTGCTTTAATCGGAACCATCAGCCTAGACCAGAACAATGATATTTGCCAATATAATAAACATTTGATATGCTCGTCATCCTGATTAACTAATAACTACAGCTGTCAGAAGTGTGGTTTTCAGTTTCAGTGTTAATGTTAATTTCCAGCACTGGGTCAATGTTGAGTTGTTGAGCACAGGACTGTCCGTGTGTGTGTGTGTGTGTGTGTGTTGCAGGAGACTGGGTCAGTAGCTCCAGGCTGATACCTGTGGATCTACAGATCTGCTGCATTAATTATGAGGAACTGTACAAGATTAAAAATGGAGGCGAGGTGAGGAATAGGCTGCTTCTCCACAGGTGGAGAGGATGAAAATGAAACACCAGCATGTGTAATCTAATGACACACACACACACACACACACTCTGCATCCACCCTCCCTCCCTCCTGACTTCTTCTCTTGGTCATAGAAATTCACAGCCGAGGCTTAACAAAATATCAAAAGCACAAAAGGAAGTATTAACAAGGCAAAAGTTCTTGATCCCTTTTATAAGATGAAAAAAAAGGAAAAGCAAAGCGGCAGAGGAGATTTCCATTCCAACATTAATTCCAGCGCTGGTGAATTTCCAATGTCGGCAGCCATTAAGGCCTGTCAAATCAAATGTGACACCGGGGGAAGGAGAGAGAAATATTCAAATCATCTTTCAAATCTTTTTCCAGAGCTGCTTCTCTGAGAGCTGTTGCTCTCGCCGCTGACAGCTCTGACAATTAATTTATGTCTTACAGATTATTCCATAAACCACTGCTGACCCCCGAGGACGTGCACGAGCACACAAACACAGGCGGCAAACAGACGTGCACGCCTGCCACGTTTCTGCAAATACCTGCTGGAGAGGGCGGGACACTTTCCCTCCAAGTGTCAGTCATCAAAAAGTGCCTGAAATATGAATGGACATCACGGCGCTCCCAAAACACAAGAAATAAACACCCACAAAATAAAAGCACAGATAAAAACAACATAAAACTAATTCCACAATGAAACCTTCCTGTTCCTGTACATGTCACCAGGGTCCATACAGTAAGCATCTGTGGTTACAGCACATTCAGTCAAATTAAATCGGACCTTTTCATATTGAAAACTCTCTGCTGTTATCATCTGGTAATGCTCCTTAATGAATGAGGATTTTTCTAACGATACTATGAAATGTAACGCGTCACGTTGACCATCAGTGCCACACATCTTCCTGTACTGCAGTGAAACATGCAGAGCTTGTCACATAGGATGAGACAGAAAGCCTGAAAATGATAACGTGGAATTTCCAGAAAGCCTGAAAAATATTCATTTGTTTTTGAGTGTTGCACACTTTAATTTTCTGAGTTTGTGAGTCCTAGAAATAAAATCAGTGAGCCCCGGTGGCCTTGGGGAGTCGCTGACTATAAAATTCAGTGTACCCAGTTTTTACTGTTAAAATCAAACATTAAAGGACCAACTGACACTTTCAAATTCAGACATTTCAATGCAATAAATGCTATACATTTGAGCATGTTTAGTAGTTTGAATTTCACAATTAAGGAAATCACCCTCAGATTCACATCTTGGCCACGTCTTTGCTTCCCTCCTCCTGTGACAGCAGTTCATTTTTGTCGGATTTGTTTTTTGAGCTTCATTAACCGGTGCCAGATTAGTCCTCGGTGGGACGGCGGTGAGGGGAGACGCGAGCGCCTCGCCTCCGACCTGTCGAGGTGCAAGCAATTAAGAAGCAGGAAGAAGGAGTCTGTCAAGAGCGCCAACGCAAAAGCTCAAGACACCTAACCCACTTAGACGCTTTCAGCTCTTTAATAAAGAAACTTCTGTAAACTGTCAAAATGATAATAGCCCGGGCCACCGCTGGTAATTGCAATTAGAGGAGGTAAAGTAGGATAGTGCTGCACACACACACACACACACACACACACTCGCATCCCTCCTGAAAAACCATAACCTAGTTTTTTTTCCCTCTGACATCACTCAGTGAGACACGCCTTCAAGGCAGCCAAAAAGTAGAAAAACAACGTCCCATCATGGTTTACTTATTAGTTTATTTTAGTAAAAGTGAAAGCAGCAGTAAAATATACTGAAATCAAAGTTTGTTGAGCGCAGTAAGGAGGGACATAAAAAAGAGGAAAAGAAAAGGACAGAAAAGAGGGAAGCGACACACTGAAGGATCTCAGATTCAAAGAGAAAAA
This sequence comes from Enoplosus armatus, assembly GCF_043641665.1. Classification (NCBI taxonomy): domain Eukaryota; kingdom Metazoa; phylum Chordata; class Actinopteri; order Centrarchiformes; family Enoplosidae; genus Enoplosus; species Enoplosus armatus. Next base: position 24,299,204 of record NC_092189.1, on the reverse strand, counting down.
GAAACAAGGAGGGAAAGAAGACAAAGCCGTCCGAACAAAGAGACCTCACAAACGTTTTTAACCACAGTTTGGCTCAGTTGTCGTCACATGACCCACGCACGGAAGCAGGAAGTTCACGTTTTGGAGGTACAAGTTTATTACCTGACAGCAGCCATTTTTTCTCATGCTGAATGCAGAATGTAAATCTGCCAATTAACAAGTTTAGCAGCAGCATCGAAGTGCAGAACTCGGTGATGATTCATCTATTTCAAAAATAAAAACACATCCTTGAGCTGTGTGTTAATTTGACTTTGACTTCCTGCTTCATGTTCATCTCTCAGAGCAGCTCGTCTGAAGGATCCGTCTGAATCCTCTCACTCCACATTATCGAGTGCAGTCGACTTCCACATGTTAATGTAGCAGCAGTCAAATATTCCACATTCATATTCATACTCAGCCGCATCTGATAGATGACAGCCATCAGCTGCAGAGGAGGAACGCGGCTGCCACCGCCGCAATAAGCCCAGGCGAGGCGGAGGAAGGAACCACCGCGTTTGATGTCTTATCTGCTGCTTTGACGACTCAGTTTGACTGGATATTGATCAGCAGATCGGCGTGGCCATTTCCAGGTGTAATCTCCCTTTTCTTGCCAACACACTCACAAACGCGCAGCAGCCACGTCTTCCCTGTCATCTCAGGCTTGACTGATCGATTTAAAATCAGACTTTGTTCTTTGAAGCTGGAGCTCGACGTCGGTGCCAAACGCAGTTCGGTTTGATGAACTCGCTTGTCAGATGACAGGAAGTCACGCGCTCGTTGTTGGAAACATCAGCCAAGTGACCGGATCGGCCCCGAGGTTTGTTCGGCTTTTGTGTTTCATAAATTCAATGAGGCTTTTATTGCCTGATTCAATATGCAGCATAAAAGGCCACAAAGACAATAAATGAAGATGGAGTTTTATTTGCATCTCTTCCTGAGGGGCTAAATTTAAAGGATCAGTGAATCAAATCATTAAAATAAAAAACCCTCTCTGCCAAGCGTGAAGGAAGGAGTTAATTACTCAGATTTAGTGGTTTTGGGGCAATTTCAGTTTCCTATAGATGGTGGAACCGGAGCTCTTCTTCCGCACTGAAGGATCCATGGCTTGTTTGTGCATGGATTAACAGCAAAGGAAAGGCAAATCAAATAAAATTAAGTATTAATATGCAATATGCATAATTGACAAGCCATCGCTTGGAGTGCTGTTCAAAAACTTGCAGTAAGGTAATAAAGTAAACAAGCAGAGGGATGAAATTCAGCTCACAGAGACTCCCCACAGCCTGAACGAGGAGACAACAACAAGTCTGATGTAGCGAGCAGCTCTATATTTTTATTTTCATTGAATTTATTATCTCTGCTCGCTGTTTTCAGCAAAGACTCGTCTGTGGTTATGAATATGTAAAGCTGCAGGGCTGAGATTTACCTGTTGACAGCCTCCTGTTTAGACGGCTCAGTCAATTTTTGGATTTTGAGTCTTCTTCTATTTTTTCAAGAGAGAATTATCATCCATGCACATGAATAAACTGTTACACAATGGAGGAGCTGAGTATCCAGGTGTTGCATTTAGAGATTTTACACATCAGGGCAGAGTGTGTTTTTGGAGCTGCTGGATGCCAAACTTCAATTTTCATTTTCACGGTTTTACAAAGCAACTAGAGAAGTGCATTTCTGGGTCAAGCAGCACGATCTCCAAAGGAGACCAGGGCTGCTTTTCATTAGGCCAACGTGTCTCCTCGCTTCCCTCACTGGCGTCGGAGGAGCCGAAGATGCCAAATGAGAAATTCTTATCTCCAAGCTCCTCCAGAAGCCCCCTCTCTCCTCTCTCCTCTGTCTTCTGTCCTTGTCTCCTCTGTCCTCTGTCCTCGTCTCCTCCAGGTGCATTTAAGGGATCAGAAGATCCTCCATGATAGCAGAGGAGAGAGGACACGAGGAGGCATACGTTAGTATAATGAGAAGCACCCCTGGCCACCAGAGTGAACTGAACAAAAACACCTGCCAACTTTCTCTCAGCATCTAGCAGCAGCATGGACCGACAACATGGAGCTAGAAGGCCAGAGGCTCTGGACCCGAACTCTGCTGAACTCCTAGTTGAAGAACCTGAAACAATTTGTTGGAATGGCAGGATACTTAAGAGGATCCTGCAAAAGTTAGCAAGTATAGCTGCTCCCTTTACAAACTTGTTTTAGCCCAAAAGGTCCATTTATGTGGTCCAACTACGGCCAGTTAACCTTTGAGACCATCAGGAGGCTGTTGGCTGGTGTTTCCACTTTAAAACCTCCTGATTTCAGTCAGCATTTCTAACTAGCTCATACTGGTGCTGGAGCTGTTCTACGAAGCGGTCTATGTAGGGTTTTCTTGCTTACCTTTGGAAGTCTATACCTTTTCTGAAAAACCATGTCAAACTCAAACCAACGTCTCATTAATTGGAGTGTATTCCTGCAAGGAAACAAGCTGGAGAATGTCCACATTCATGGGAGGGACAACATGCTGGCAGACGTCCTCTCCAGCACCTAAGTGGTAAAAGACTGCCAAAGTGATTATTGTTGTTGATTTAACAGCAAGAGCCTGATGGTTTTTTTATATTTTCAGGGGTAAAACAGGTCTGGGAGGCGAAATCTGAGACTGAGTGACTCGTTCAGACGAGCGTTCAGTTTGTTGCTGTTGCAGCCAGTTGGTGGTCGCAGCCTCTCCGCCCGCTGTGCTCCACCTCCGCCCCCCTGCAGGCTCCTCCTCCTCCTCCCTCACAGCTTCACTGAGACTCCATTAGCTCTGCCGTCCATCAGCAGGCTGTTATATGAGATTAGACGGCGGCGCTGCCACCTCAGAGGTCACTCTGCTCTCCTCTCTGGAGCTCTGTGAACACTGTCTCCTGACCTGCTGCTGGTTCACACAGATAGACGGAGGACTGAAACTAGTCTAACAAAGAGACTTCAGATACACATCTTCTGGGTTCTGGCCTGTCTACATCTGCACTATCGTCAGCAGGACTTGTTCTCTGTGTATTCTGAGTAATTCTTCTGGAAGAATTAGTATTAGCCAGTGGTTTGCATACACCGAGGCTCCATGCTGGTATTGTAGGGGGTCCGTGCAATATAATGTAATCCCCTTATTAAATTTACATTACACGACGCACTTGATGTGTGCCAGACATTCATTTCTCAAGACACAGGCCAACAAAGGTTATACAGCCGAGTATATTATAATACTCGTCTACTCGGCTGTGTAGCAATTGTACTTTTTCTTTTCTGGCCACAGCTGGAAGAAAAAAACAGAACTGACTGGCTGCTCAGTTCATATTCTGGACTTATTACAGTGGGACATGTGACTTGAATGTGACTTTTTACATTTAGTTTTTCATGTACAGGTGTCGCAAAGTACTGACAGCTCGGGATGCTAATAGTTTCCCTTTAGGGAGGGGGTCCTTGAGGCACGTCATGACAAGGGGTCCAGGTTGGGAACCACTGTAACTGTTGCAGTGAGAAGGAACCTACTAACAGAAAAAACCTGCAGACCTCTACAAGCCACAGTCATCATTTATAAAGATAATATATAAAAAAGACATTTCCCGGTGTAGCTGGAGAATTCTGTAGTTAATGTGATATTTTATTCTGTTAAAGATGATAAACCTGGTGTGTGAGTGCGCTGACTTCCCCGAAGCTTCCTCTCAGCCTCATGTGGCTGAAGGAATCAGAGAGAGAAGTTTCTGTTGTTGGTTTTGACTGTACAGCGGAGCCACCTGTCACCCCCGTCTCACCTCCACCCACCGCCCACCTCTCCCCAGTGAGACGCCTTCACTCTGATGCAGCGAGGACGGATCTATGAGCTGCGCTGGTGGTAAAGCAGGCATGTTAAATTTTGCATGGATTCCCTTTGAAGTGTCAGGAGATAAAAAGGGAAGCTCTCCCGTGTTTTTATGTGTTCATTGTATGCTGAGAAGAAGAGGAGGATGAGGAGGCCAGGTACAGCTGGGCTATGATTTAAGACCAGTATAAAGCAGATCGAGCTGTACGCTGAAAAAAGATCCCCTTCTCTTTTAGAATTCAGAACGTTTTTAAGCAGAACTGGCAGATGTTCTTCTCTTCTTCACGGCCAAAAACAAAAATATACGTCTTCGATAAGTTAATGTGATATTTGGCCTTAAGCAGAAAAAAACACTGTGCGAGAAAATGATAATTTTTTTGATAATAAATGTGACTAAATGACTCAAAATTTTGCAGTAAAGTCTGAGTGTGAGAGCAAAGGACTTGTTATTTGCAGTGTCGAGGCGTCGTGCATCTTAAGTGTCCCTCCTTGATCATCGCTCGCTGCCTCTGAGATATTTCTGCAGGAAGAGGAAGTGACAACATCGTCAAAGGCCTCAAAGCACAGTGGCACCCTGACACCCCCTCCTGAAAAAAGAAAATAAAAAAAAACTCCCCTCCCCCAACCAAACCTCCCCACCTGAACTCACAGAGGGTTTGCATTCCAGTTGCTGGATCGTTAGCTGGGGGTATTAGGCGTCTTGCCTTGGACTTGCATCATCGCCTCCCGTCTCAAAGTTTTGACGCGCCGTCTTTCCCCTCTTCTCTCGTCTTCTCCTTTTCTCTCCCTGGCATGTAGATTATTCTCATCAGCTTCCCCTCAACATCCTTTGGAAGAAAACAAAAAGAAAGATGGCGGGAGACTGAGGAAACGAACACCAGAGCCTGTTTTTACTCAAGTGCAAGGTGACCCTGAAGATGCAATCATACATGAGGCCGAAACAAAGCTCCTTGACCCACAAGGATGCAAACAGAGAGGATTATGGGTGAATTACCTGCCAGACTGAAAAGAGAAAAAAATATTTTTGTCAAGTGTCTGTTTGGTAACATAAAAAACAACGTAATTGACTGCAGGATGATGTCGAGCAGCTGTACATCAGCTCAGAGCAGCAGTCAAGGTCACAGAGGTCGGTGTCTATGGGTCTGGCACATCTTACATCATGTTGCTCCCAGTTGTAGCACCCACACAGAAACATCCCACAGCTGGAAGATAACTGCACGTGTTGAATGTAATCTGTCTCTGGCCCGTAATGTTTCCCTAAACCCTGATAGAGTCAGAGGTGATGCTAACCGGGGAACCAGACGCATCTGTGAGCTCGTGTTTTATTTGCTCTGGCAGATGCTCATTCAGGTCGATGGCCAATCACAACCGTTTATCTAATATTGGGCGGGTTTTTCGTAAACAACCAGATGTTCTGAATCTATCGCGTCAGTATTAAACAAGCTGGACGGTAGTTCACGTCACGTACAGATGGTAAATCATGTCATGACAAACGTCTGTGTTTCAGGTGGAACTATGGATTGGATATTGGAACTAGCTACCTAGCCGAGCAGCCTACTGCTCTGATTGGTTGTAGCGTCCAGAGGCATCGCCGCCTGTTGATAACGCCCCCTTGGAAATCGAAAATGAACCGAGAGGTTCCATGCCAGGCTAACGTGATGCTAGGTTATATAGTAAGCTAGTTAGCCAGACATGCTAACATTAGCATGTTTAATCCATTCCTTACAATCTCGCTCTGTGTTTTTTGGTGTTGTGTCTGCTGTGCCTAGTTACGGTTGCTAAGCTCTGATTGGACAATCCTTGTTCGGGGGAGGAGTTTAGCGAATTTTCATTTTCACCCTTTTTAATGTGAGTGTGTGCAGATTTCAAGAAATGCTGCTCGGTTTAAGAACAACGGCAGCATTAAGCGGTTTATCTTTTGTGGATGGACCCGTCACTCAGCGGCGGCTCCTGCTCTTCAGCTCCATGTCACCCTCTCTGTGTGTTGTCATGGACACCGTACAGCCATGTTTGACTGTCCTGTGCGTTGTGACCGTAACACAGCAGCCAATGTTTATTGTGATACACAGAATCTGCAGTTTGAATTGATGCAAGTGAACAGACATGAATCACAGCGTGTTTGTTGTGTATTGTGCTGTAAGTAAGAGCATCTCTGTGAGTCTGATTCTTGAACATTTATTGTAGCCGCAGAGTAAAGCGGCTGTGAGCTTTCTGTGGAGCTTTCTGGAGCAGGGTGAGATAAAGGTTTCCTTTGATGCGATGACAGTCGTGACTCTGTGGCTGCAGCTCTGCTTTGGGTCGTGCATCTGCTGGGAAAAGCTCTGACTTCTCTTTAATATCATTTCTAAAGAAATCACTCGCAGTTCCCGGCGGCTTCGCATATTTTGAGCGCTCAGGGCGCAGAGCACCAGAGGTTAAATATATTTCAACTTTTTAAATGAAGAGTGTTGCTCCTGGAAAGTGTTTCCAGCAGTCACTCAGACACAACAGCAGCTGTGACCGGCGCTGCCCTCAGCGGCGTCTGACGGAGTCAGCAGACAGCGAGGGCCTTCGGTGGAACATGACATCCTGTTGATTGACACGTGACCGACATAGAAGCCGTCCAGGCGGATTCGTACCTGCGACCTCTGTCACCCCCTGTCAGTCAGCTGCTGAAGAGCCGCCAGGTACTCAGAATATCACTGTTATATTAAGGTGTTATTTCTATATTTATTCACTACAAGTACAACCAACAGCAGTCTACCTCCAAACAGCTGGCAGGCCTATTTTGGTTGAAAATATGTGTAATGTGTTGTAACCAGGACATTTCTAAAAAAGAGAGTTGTGTTGAGTTCACCAAACATCATTCATGGATTTTTTCAAGAGCCACAAACACAGTTTCATTCACTTCACTGTAATGGGGGGGTAGAAACGGCCTTAGCTGTAAACATCTTTAAACCGTGTCACATCAAATGAAAACATCACAAGAAAGCACAGAAAGAAGGTGAGTACATGCAAGCAGGGCCTCCAAAAAGTAGAATATATAAGGAGGCTGAAAGTCTCGACCTTTAACATTGTAAAACTGGTCAAATACAAATGCAGATGAGAGGTGATCTCAAGCAGCAGAGGTGAACGAACACAACCCGACACTCAGCTTAGACAGGAAGGTTAAAGCACTGAGATGAAGCGCTACCTTGATGTTGGGATACATGATGCATGTCATCTTTTCAAAGGCAGCTCTAAACTTATGAAACAGTTTGGGGTGATGAAGTCCTATTAAAGAAGGCAGTTTTAGCAACGACCTGACAGACCTGTGAGTCCACACTCAGGGCAAAAAAACCCCAAGATTTCTCATTCACTGCTTCTGGTGAGACTGGTTTATATTTTTATTCAAATTTACTTATTATATTTGTGAATTTAATCTGGAATAAGAGACGTCTGGAATAAGACTATTTTTTGTCATATTGTCATACAACAGACACGTGATGATGCTGTTTTTGAATACAGTGTTTTTGAGTAGTTGTTTGTTTCCACCACTCAGGTTCTTGTCTGCAAATTAACACAGAAATGACTTATTAATGTGAAACACACAGAAAGCACCTTTAATATTTTACTAGACATTTTGCAGAGATGAAAGGAGGTGTTGGTCCGGTACTTGTTCGGGCTGACGGGAAATCTGTTCTGTTACTTAACTGTTTCTCTCGGAGGTGAATCACTTTCCTCCAGGCGGCATCAGCTCACTGCTGCATCCAGGAGAAACTGATGAATGGGAGAGAGACCCGAGGCAGCGAGACGGATCACAGACGAGCCAACCAAACCAATCCAAACACCACGGGCTCGTGCTGTACGCTGAGATCTCCACAACTTCTTCAAAGATGGCTGATAAAAAATGGATGTTAAACAGTTGCTTTCAAGTGCTGTGGAACCTCTAAGATAGAGCAACACCGAGGTGTCTGATGTTAATTCTACTGTTAGTCTTTGAAAAAGTGCCGGCAAGTTCTTTGAGAAGAGCCACACACACACAGAGACATTAAAACAACTTTGAACTGCTAAATTGTTCTAAGCAACATGGCCGCAGGAAATTCTCTGCATTTGAAAGCCGCGCGAGCCTCAGCCGAGATAAACAGCGGCGATGTTAAATTCATGTCTTGTTTTACTTTGAAAGGGAACAGCATCAAAGGCGCGAGGCAGAGCATCCCACAGCAGAAAGAAAATTAATGTAGAAGAATGTCTCTTTAAGCGTTTCCGTTTATAATAATTCAGAGTGAAGACAGTTTGCATCTGCAGCCCGAGCGCCCCGAGCCAAAAAACATTTCCATGAAGTGGCTCCGGTTTGGGTTTTGCTGAGGTGACAGATGGACGCTGAAAGCTGCAGCAGCCTCACAGTCAGACAGGAGAGCGTTCAAGGGCCAGTTTCATCTTTGCTTTTGTTGTGACGCTTAAAAATCTAACTGAAAGAGGAAAAGACGTTCACCCTTTCACCACTTTTATTGCCATGAGATGCCTTTTGTGTTGGTCTAAAACTGGCTTCTGGAGAGAGGGATGTCGATGTCGCAGATACGTAAATGATTGATTCAAAGAAACGTACGACTTTAAGAAATCCTTTAAAACCCATCTCAAAAAAACATTATTTATGTTTCCTTTTAATATCGCTTCTCTCTTACCACCTGTTTATGTTTTTTTCAGTACATATGTAAGTTTTTTTTGCCTTTATTTTGAAAAAAAGACAGCAGGTTTACAGGAAATGGGGAGAAAGAGAGGAGGGACGCCATGTAACCCAGCTGGACTCAAACCCAGTTCATCGCGATTATCATATTATTGTCACAGTGTTAAATCCTTTGGCCACCAGGACACTTTTTTGTGATTGACTTCCAAACAAACTTTATTTTTGAACTCAACAAGTTTCAACATGGAAGTGTGTATGAACTTGAAACTGTGGTCCAATATGGCCTCCGTCATTCTGTGGCCCACTGCACATGTGCATTAGTGTCTCTTTGCCAGAACCTGCTTTTTTACAAATGTCAACTCTTAATGGTGATTAAGAAAATGAAACTCTAATAACTGACCTTGTGTCCAGCTCAGCAGCTCTGCAGATGTGTATTTTATGAACGTGGTCAATGGGGGAAATACATTTTGTGACTGCTGGAGTGCTGCAGAGACAAACTAGCAGTACGACTCACTGACACACTTCCGTGACCCTGTCCGGCTCTGATCCCGGATCACCATGCTCTGTATAAGTCCTGGGTGGATTCTCGCTCAGCGCTGCCACCGGCCACCAGCTCTTCATTCATTCAGCTCTTTAAGATTTAATCCCGGAATAAATTTAATTTAATAAATGTCCAGTTTCTGCCATAGCCATCCAGGCCCGTGATACGTAGTGTGACTATTATTACACCCACAGGCTCTAGGAATAGCTAAATTATTTGGTATGAAGTTTCTTCCATGCAGCACTTTCATGTTGTGGGGTGTGCTACACACTGGAGCCTCTAGAGGGTGCTGCTGGAGCTGTCTAACGTTTACATTTTCGCCACTTGCGTGTGATTTATAGTATATAGATAATAGTAGAAATTGTTATTTCCTACTAGACTGTTATTTTTATTTAAATGCATAGAGAAAACAGGTCAGTGTCATTTCTTCATACTGTTGGCTGCATGCGCTGCTGTGCTTCCACACGGCTGCTCTGCCTCTGCCCACACAATGCATCCATTTAGATGTTTCTGCCACGGCCCCCTTTAATATTAACGACAGTGGGGGAAAGCATGTAAAAACAAAACCTGCATTATTCCAGAGGAAATTCATAACATGAAATATTTAGTGTTGTTTTATTTGACAGAAATACTGAAAGAAAAGAAACATGCAGCACAAATGCACACATGCTTTTTCCTCCCATGATTCCACTGGGGTCTCCTGCCAGGCAGTCTTCTGGAGCACATGGCCTGTCTGTGATAAAGGGAAGTGGGGAGCAAAAGAAAGAAAAAAGCTTTAAAAGTTGTATTTGGCGTCCCGGCGCTCCCCAGTCAGCAGGCAGCAGACTTCTTATGAGATTAGACGTTTTTAGGCAGCCAGTCAGTCGGCTTCTTCTCCGTCTCCTCTGTCTCTGTCTCTGCTCCGGCTAAGTTTGGCCGCCATGACCCCGCGGGGTTTCAGAGCGCCCGGTCCTTCTCGCTATCGCCGCCGCTCTGATGGCCGGCCAACACAGTCTCGGCAGTGGTGGAGTGGTAACTGAAGAAGAGGGTCAGTAGGAACAGAGTCAGTCCTAAAACCCCGATATGAGTTCGCATTTTTACACTTCCTGTTCCCTCGTCTCGAAGTCAGCGGCTTTCTTGAATAGGTTTCTGGTTAGATGCCTGAAATAAGGTCTGTTTTGGCTGGTTATGTCTTAAAAAAGGTGGTTGCTAACAAGACTACAGAGGTTGCCACGGACATTAACATCTTCATGCTCGTTAGAGTTTATTTTCAGCAATAATCCAAAACCCCATCGTTGTTTTGTCGAGGGAACCATGGCGATGCTAACTTCCAGGTTTGCCTACAAAAACACAACTAAGACCTTCAGATGAATCCGCAGAGTGTTGTTGTCTAAGGTTGATCATACTGACGTGTGAAAAGAGTTTGTTGGCTAACATGACAAGACGTAACAGTCTAGGAAAAATGAAAAATGAAAAAAGAAACCTTGTTACAGAAAGTCTTCTGGTAGAAAACAAAGCTCATTTAGGTTATTAGTTGCCTTTGGTGTAAGTAATCTTATTCTAAACAGGAAACTGTGCAGGGAGCCTTCAGGTAGTCCATTAGCACAGCATTGAGGGGGGAAAGGGGAAGAATTATGTAACAGTGTATGTGGCAAAAAGTCCAACTGCAGCAACTTGTGTGGATTTGAATAATAAGCTTTTATTACAGAGGCAAGAAAACGGCTCCTACATGGATCTAAATTCATCTTAATTTACTCTGCTTTCAAAGTCCTGCCATTCCTAAAGAATAATGATCTGCATTTTGGGAAAACTGCAATTAAGATACAGGTAAATTGCTGTGATTTTTTTTTTAGAATATGAAGCTCTTTAATAGTTTTAGTATCACTGACCTGGATGTAAAACACAAAGCTCAGCACTACCTGGACCTGAAAGTTAATGTCATTAAAACCTCATTAGCTCAGCTTGTTGTTGCCGCCTGCTGCTGCCTGTCTGTTTTCGGTTCACGGCAGCGGGCGCTCTGCTCGCCACCCCGCCTCTCTCCGACCTCCCTGATTGGCCGGCCTTGCTTTGAAGCCTCTCCAATTAAACCCATTGTCCTGGCTGCGAGGGCGCTCCCCCCTGTAGGTTAATTATGTCATTACCCGCTTGTTGGTGAGATTGTTTGATGAAATATGAGCGTAATAAAAATATATGGCCAAAGGCGATATTAAAATGAGGCCCAGAGCTGGGAGAGATCAGATCGGCTCCTCTACAATGTCAGCTTCATCATTCACATCACGAGGTAAATGTTCGCGCTGATACAGGCAGGCAGGAACACAAATAAGATGCTCCGAGCTCCCAGACAGACGCAGATTGGGACTGGAGGGGACCGCTCATTCATCCCAAAATGTTATTTCTATGCAAATGAAAGGGGCAGGAATTAGAGACAGGAAAGTGGAGATGGTCACGAGTCCCGCCGGTTGCCATAGGGACTGAAATCTCATATCATCAGAGTCAAGTGGGGCATGAAGCAGATGAGTCGAGAGCCGAGGGGGCAGAAGAGGAGGGAGGACGAAGACTTGGGGTACTTTCAAAGGGATTGTCTGAACAAAATCAGCAGAAAGTTAAAAACCGTGAGGTGAAACAGTTTATCGTCTTTTATTCTGACATCAAACCGTTTTTTCACTTCACAGATTGTTTCGGAGCGTTTTCTTTCTGCTTTCTTCTGCCTTTGCAGGTTTCCACAAAACAGACTTTCACATGTAAGAGAGACACATCGAGGGTGAAAGTGGAAACCTTTAAATCAACATGTACAAAAACAAAGTTGTTTAAGTGATGCAAACTTAATCCACCCAGAAGTACACACATTACAGCCACATGCAGCACGGCGGACTGATGATGAGGACTAACAGATTTCTATTAACTGTTCTGATCACATCCCTGCTCCCCAGAGGTTGACCTTATGACCTTTCCTCTAGCACCACACTCAGAACAGACTTCACGTTGTTTTTACATGACTCATCAGCAGAGGTCGTATTCAGGGACCGGTGACAATAACTGCTTACTGTCGGACACCTCCGGCGACTTCCTGTTGTCTTCACGGCGTCTGCATTATATCTGGCGGTGCATGTTGAAGTTAAAAAGATGAACTGGTCTGTAGAGGAGGTGTAACAAAGGTCTGTCACCGTGGTTTCTGAAGGTTAAGGAGACATTAGACGCCTGTTGTTTGTCTTTTCGTCTTCGTCTCACATTAAAATGGGACATCGCTGCACATCCTTCTTCATCACCACGGACGTACACGCTTAGCCTCTCCAAGGCGATGGTGGGGCTTTTGGCAACACCAGGATCCTAAAAGTTACTGGGGGACATAAAGGCCTAGACAGGAACCACAGGGTAGACCAGCATCATGTTTTGTTTGAATGTAAGAATGCATGTAAAATATGGGCCATCGATAAACACTCAGTAGCCAGTTTCTATGTTCTAATGTTCAGTTTCAGGACGTTGGGTTCATTTTGGCAGTTTGTGGTGCTGTTGATGGTGTTTCTGTTATTTAGCCACGATGTCAAGGTAAAAGTTTTTTACCTTTGTATTTTTCATTGCACTTCATTACAATCAGCTTTGTCATGATTGCGCTGTGTATGTATGTTTGCATGTTGGTGTGAAGTCAGGCCGTTTCTCCCACTGCGGATCAACGCTGAATGATTACATGAAGACCTGCGTTGGTGGCCGTGACCCTGCTCTGTATGAATCTCCTCACTGCTGCCGTGTTGTGTCACCTTGTGTGAGGCGTCATCCACTCAGAGGAAAAGCCTTTTCACTTCTCACCTCTTCACCCGCATCATCATCCCGGTGACATCAGCACATTCGCAGAGCATCTCTGTGAAACCGATTGAACGCAGCTATTAAAATCATGAAACATTAACGGTGCTGAGAGCAATTACGTCTCTCCATAGCCAGAGGGCTTCTTTCATTTATTATGCATCTGTTGCTTCCTCCTTACCCCCCAAACCCCCCCCCCCCACCCCCCTACGGCTGGCTTTCAAACTGTGGGGCAGGTTAGAGCCCGAGCGTTGCCGGCTGAGATCTTGCCACTATTAAGAGAATTAAATCCAGCTAAGAGGGCCTCTCAGAGAGAACATAAATTCTCCATTATCTCCCCTTCTTGGTGGCCTCCTCCATCCCTCTTCTCCAGCAGCGGCAGAAGCTGATTTTTACTGCCGTGCTCTCATTTACCCTCAGAACTTGTCTGCTGGAGACCCTTAAAGCCCTGCCGGATAAAAATAAGATCTGTTGAATGAGCGCTTCAGTCTCTCCTCTTTTTTCTTCTTTTAATGTTTTGTTTGTGACACACAACTTAAAAAAAGCATTAACATAAAAGCCTGCTGTGCCTGCAGAGGTCGACGACGCTGCAGCTGCGGGAAGTGATGCGCTGACAGATTGTATGGCTTTTTATGTCCTATTTTTATGGCTTTTGAACTGAAGGTTTTCTTTATGTTTTGCATGAGAGCAGGGTTGATCTCTGTAAAGTGGCTGGAAAGCTAAAGTTTATAGTAACACTCTGAAGCCCATATGTGCCGAATAATGCATTAGATATGCCTTAATAATGCATCATGTATATTATATTATGTATTACACCTATAAGTATGATCATTATTGTATGAAGTGAAATATAAATGATTGCTGTATACATTTTGCATTAGAAGTTAAGACGGTGTAAGTCTGAAGCCATGATGGTTGAACAGTGTGGTTGTAGTTTCCCAGAATGCACCATTTCCTTTGTGACACCTTTCATGTCAAACGTAAACAGCAGGTATGAACAGTCGTGGCAGCTGGATCAGAGGCATGAACTCTGTGAACACACAGTCTCTCACCTGGTGAACACCTGGTTCTGTTTGGTACATCTCATCACGGTGAAACTGGGCGCTCACGCACGAGTACGACCTCCTCTCTCACAGCGACCCACGACTGGATGTTAACACACTCTTCATCACCTGCAGACAGGTGACGAAGAGTAAACGGCGACAAAGTCCATGTAGGGATCCGAAATGAAGAAACTGTCAACACTGACTTATTGTTTAAACCCAAACCTAACCAAACTACCACCGTGTAGGCTTTCTGCCCCCCCCCCCTCCCCGTGCACTATGTACAACTTGTATGACGTTTACTGTGACGCTCGTCTCCGGACTGGAGTTGAATCGAGTTACCTTTCATACCCTTCTACTGTATGTGTGGGTTCGCAGCGACGTTTGTGTGTCTTCGGGGAAGAATAACTCCAGTTTAAACTCGCCTGGTGGACCGAGCTGAGACACAAGATGCTCAGCAGCATTTTTGTTGGCCTGTTTCTTCATCATTTGCTGTAAATATGTCAAATAAAAACCCCATGAATGTGACAAGATCTTGAATTTGTAACAAGCCATTTGCGTTTCAGTCTTTAGAGCTTTTCAGTAATGAAACGAAGTGTGATTTCACCGATTGTCTCACATCAGCGAGGTTGTGGCTATTTATAGCACCTGTATATTCATATAATAATTCATCACATATAGCTGTAAAGCATCGACTGCAGGGATATCAGTCATCATCGTCAATAAACATCAGGTAATTAATGCTCTACTACTACGTCTCTAAAGTATGATTTAATAAAATTAAACACAGATTAATAAATTAAGATTTTTAAATGAGCCTTCATCGTATGGATCACTGCAAAGAAACACACACAATAAGTGAAATTAGCTAGCAAGCTAAAGAAATGATCATTTAACGCCATCCATCACATATTTCCGCTTCACTATATCACACTTTGCTCCAGAAAACCTTCGTTCTCGTTTTGTTTTTATGAACAGTCGTTGGGAAATGGCATATGGGTGGTGTTTCTTTGTGTCTCCATCTTCTGCATTAAGTGATTTGGAATAAGGTTTTCTTACACAAGCTGGAAGTTCCTGGTTTTGACCTTTTATAGTCTGTCATTAAAAATTGATTGAGTAATTATGAGGCGATGTAATACTTGACCCTTTCAACTGTTGTAATAATCAGAGAACTCATCAGGGCTTGAAAAGGTGACAAAGATGGGAACCCACTACGGGCATGACCCCCCCAGGGAAGATTTCTTTTTTTAATAACAGCTTTAAAATGTGGATTTACAGTGGATTATAGCATGAGGACACAAGGACAAAATGAATGAATGAATGTACATCTTTAATGTAAGGGGGGACCAGTCAGGGCACATTAAGCCACATGAAATGTGAGACTGTGTACTGCAACTGCTGTTGGTTCAGTTAAAAGACAGGCCTTAGATATGAGGTTTATAATTAGGCTACTGTAACGACATCATAAGTAACGTCGGTCCACTTCAGCTACATGTCTACATAGTTGTCTCAGGAAGCCTCATGGTCCATGTTGTTAATATTATCTCAGCATAAAGAAAATGCTGAGATAATATTCACGTTCACGTTAAGTAGTCCCTCTCGTGTAGAACCAGCTCCCAGTCTGGGTTCTGGAGGCGCATTTTGTTAGGGCTGGTTCAGGTGTCCCGAGTCCTGAACCAGCCCTTAGTTATGCTGCTATAGGCCTAGACTGCAGACTTCCCATGATGCACTGAGCTCCTCTCTCCTCCTCTCCCTCTCCATCTGTGTGCATTCTTATCGCATGAACGCATGTTAATAATAACTTGACACCCTCTCGTCTCTCTGCTGCTGCTGCTTTCTGCAGGTATCTGGATCCGGATCTGGATTCCCTACATCTGGATCTACATACGTGCATTGTTCAGATGTCCACATACTTGTCATCATGTAGTGTAGATATACTACGTATGAGTAACCATATTTCAAGTCTGTCCAGTTTGGCGCAAATCAGTCAAACAACAACAGCAAGCTGCCGTTGTGGAGGTTTCAGGCCTGCTGAGTCAGCGGGGGCAGGCAGGAGCTTTTTCTAGGAACTGATAATTGATTCATTACTTCTCTCTACCCCTCTCAGCTCTGACGCCATCACCCCTCCTCCCTCCTGCAGGCCCGTACGAGCTCTAATACGATAGGAGAACAGATGAAGCAACCAGTGCTGCAGCTGCAGACGGAGACGGGCTGTTTAAGGCGATTACGTTGGAAGGGATTTTTTTCCCTCTCTCTCTCTTCCTTCTCCGGCTTTCGGCGGTTCTCATAACCTCGGTCGTCAGCCGGCAAAGCCAGGCAGCCAGGCAGTCGGCGGGGGTGGAAGGGAGGTTACAGGAAACACGAAGGGGCACAATGCTGATTAAGGATCAGCTGATTAGGCACTTGCTGTGTAATCTTAAATAAAAAAAGGATATGGAATCACTTGCTTTACAGCTGTGGAAGTGATTTTCCTCACAATGGGGGCTACCTTCCGCTAATCAGCTTTGTGCCACAGAAAAGCCACTGAATATATTTGGCCCTTTGTACCGTGGTGATAATGTGAGCGAGGCGAAGCTCCTTTGAACACACCCCTCCCTCCCTCCCTCCCTCTCTCTCCTCCTCAGTTATCGGCTTCCTCAACAATTTCTCCTGTTTTTTCTTCTTCTTTCTGCAGCGAAGGAAACTCCTGCTTTTAATTTGTCCAGGGGTAATTTGACTGCGAGGTGTACCGGAGAGGATTGATCGAGTCAAATCAAGACTATTGACTCCCCCTGTGCCAAAACACATTCATTCACCCCCACTGCTGACTCCTTCCTTTCCCTGCCAGGCAGCAGACACTAACTGACACATCGGCGGCGGCGAGGAGGAGGAGGAGTTGAGGTTAGGGCGGTCGCTGCCCTGCGGCTCGATGGATCGGTCAGGGCGGCGCGTTTCTCTCCGATGTGAGCTGCAGCAGCAGAAATCTGAGCACCGACAATTAATGAACTCTTGGGCAGTTCAGATGATCTATGCTGCAGACCTGGCCGGGGCCTGAGACCATTTCGTTGCTCTCTGCCAAGGCCCCAGCCCCGGCTGCAGTTTCCCTGATAGAATTTATTTAGCCCTACGTATGATGGCAGAGGCTCAGGTCCTGAAGCTGAAGTGGTGGAGACTCAGATAGTGTATCTGGTTTGGTTTCATGTTTTCAGATCCGTTTAGAAAAGAAAGAAAGCAAAGAAAGTATAACTTGTAGAGTGGCAGCAGCGGAGCCAGAAGTCCGCTGGTCACAGAAGAAACACACATTCAGGGGTGCTGTAACTTCTTAAATCAGGATAAATAATGACAAACACCCTGTGAGGAGGGAGATGACACAGATGGTGCAGTTGCTGCTGTGATAAACTCTCCCAGCATGCATCTGTTCTGTTTAAACTTTATCACTGCTGCTGAGCAGAGCAGCAACAAGCACTCACATCCTTCTCTGTTCCAACAAACTCCTGTTGTGTCGGTAAACTTTAGTTCGATCCACAGAACTTTATTTAGAATTCTAGTTCAGTTTACAAGGATACAGTTTTTGATGAAATGTGTCCCGTAACGGTGCTCACAACATGGAGTCTTAGGTTTTAACATTTCACTGAGTGTGAACATCATATAGCTTCATATTAGTACATTCAAGTATTTTTATCTTACTTAAATCGACAATTTGACGTGAGGGTTCAAGAGGTTATGCAAAACTGTCTATATATATATGATGGACAATACTTGATAGTTTTGAAACTTTGGAAATAATTGCGTGGTTGCACATTTCACCGTCGCTCCACCTCCATCCCCGTCATGTTCTCTGCTCCACCACCACAAAGATCACGTCAGAGTGTCACTTAAGTCTCATGTTCACACTGAGGTTGCAAGTATGAAATTATCCAAAATCAGAAGTCAACATTAGTTTCTTTATAAAACCCCAAATCACAAGTTTTCTCTTCAGGCTTAACAAAAGATACGCCCCCTCTGTCTTCACAGTTAAAGTTAATGTTAGATTACTCTCACACTGTCATTAAAAACAGATCTCGTCTCAGGAGAAATAATTCGATTTGTGTCGTGTTTGCCTGCAGGGGGAACGTACGGTAGATTGAGTTCGTAGTACTGATGAGAAAATTATAAGTCATGTATCTGTTTCCCCCCCTCGTTTTATACCCAGTCCAGCTGCTCGGTGCAGATTTTAGTTTCTGTGTTCGGGAAAGTTCTTCGGTCCACAGCTGAAGTATCGGCGCTCCGCCGTGCTGCTGCAGGAACACGTCTTTCTGCTCGCTCATTAGGACATTGGCACACAAGAAGCCCTTGGGCCTCTGGGTAATGAAGGACCCCACGGACTTGTGGGTAATTGGGCAGCTAGAGTGGAGTACAGGTGAACGCTGGCTTGTCTGAGAGTTCTGGTTGGCCAATCAGCTGGCGCCTCCGCTTTAGCCAAGTGAACAGCGGGCGGGGGGCCTCCAGGGACCGAAAAGTATGCGAGCACGCTGCAGGAAAGTTTTTGAAAGCAGTGATGCCGAACTGCTGCAAATAAAAAAAGTATCCATACCTGTCCTGTTTACTGCTGCTTTTTTTTTTAGCTAAACGCCCTTGTGCTCCACTCCCATAACAATAGGAAGCAGGAAAGTCTTACAGATGGTTGTTTTGTGAGAGAACAAGACTGACAGTGTTGCTGCCTCACTGCTGCTGCTGCTGCTGCCGCTTTGGTCGCGAGCCAGTTTCTGATGTTGTTGTGGAAAGCCATTGCTGGCTAGCACCGCAGTTTGTTTAGCCTCGAGGGAACAGGCAGGGGTGAAACCAACCAGGAGCGCTCTGGGACTGAATACTCAATTAAGGCAGACTTGTCTAAAGAAATTGCTGCAGAGATCCCAACTGCTGACAAACTGGCCTC
Organism: Enoplosus armatus; assembly: GCF_043641665.1. NCBI lineage: Eukaryota > Metazoa > Chordata > Actinopteri > Centrarchiformes > Enoplosidae > Enoplosus > Enoplosus armatus. The sequence goes on along the minus strand of NC_092189.1, from coordinate 24,280,485 downwards.
CCCACGGTGACAGCTTAATCATAGTTCTGCAGAAACTGTCCGACACTCTGCGTTGGTTCAGTCACGGATTTGGAGAGAGGGGGAGAGAGCCGTGGCGTGCTGGGAGTTTGTTGTGATTTGTCATCCTGCTACTGCCGGTGTTTGGAGCTCGCTCTAATGACCACGCGAGCCCCGTGACAGCGGCCCTCGTTTGAGCCGGGGCCGGGGATCCATCATTCTCTTCTTTGTGGCTCATTGGCTCGCTGCCCCCGTCCAGGACAAACTCCCCCACCGCCGCCACTGTCGCCGCAAGGAGCAAATAAACGTGACAGCAGGTTTACGGGAGGCCAGGTCGCCCAGGAGGAGAGCTGACGGTAACGGACAACACGGAGCCTCGGGTGCAGTTTGTCTCGACTCGACACCTGCATCTGCAGTACAGTGACGGCCTGATGTCCCACTTAGCCGCTCCGCCACCTCCGTCCCACTGATCTACTGAGGATCTGAAGGGCTTTCAGCTGGTTAAACATATGATCGGGGGAGGCCTGCTGCAAGTCTGTTTGTACTGATGATACGCAGTCAAATATAAGCACACCTTACGGCGAGAAAACATCTCTTTTAAAACTTCTTGTTCATGTTGGCTTTAAAGCTTAGCTTCTCTTGAGTTTGGAAACAGAACAAAACAAGATAACAATATCATGTTATCTTCAGTAGTAATAGCAGTCCAAGTCCAAGCCTTGCTAGCATGCTAACATTTACTAGCCCGACACACAAAGTACAGCTGAGGCTGACGGGAATGTCATTAGTTTTGCAGGTATTTGGTCGTTAATATAAAGTGTTGGATACATTTGGAACTGTTAGTGATTCTAGATGTTTTAAGAGACGCCCAAAATAATTCTAATTCATCCTGAGGGGAACATATCTGAACCAAATGTCATGGAAATCCATCCAAAAGGTGATGAGAAATGTCAGCCTCATGGTGATGCTGGAGGAAAAGTCATCAAAGTCACGAGGATTCATCCTCTGGGCACCATGCATGACCAACATACAGCCACTCTGCTAACATGGCTAACTAAGTTTAATCTCAGTTTAACCTTTTATTCACCGCTGTTCCTTCATTTATAGGATTATTCTTGTTTTTCTTCATATTTATTGGCAAATTAAAAATAAAATAAGAAATGGCAGAATTTCCAGGGTTTCCCTCAGGAAAGGTGGGAAGTTATTCAGATCCTGACGCATCTCGTCTTGTAATCAGTTTGGTTAGTAGATGACGGCCTAAACCTTTTCTTAGGGGACCCTTTTTTACTATTGTATATAGACAGACGACCCCCACCGCACCCCACCCACACAGAATTATAAAACAGGGGTGCCTCCTTCTCGTGAAATATCTTTACGTATATTTCATTATATTCATTGCATAAAAACAGCACAGAACAATTAACTTTACAAATAGCCTAAAGAGTGAATGTGATATCTGCAGCAAGTTTGTGTAAAACTAGAATACTGAATAAACTATTTCCTGTGGACATCGCAGTGTATTCTGTTGCCGTATTATGATTCTCTTTAACTTTCACTATCATACATCTGTTTTAATGGTCAAGCAGCCTGGCTTTATAATAAATAAATACAGATATACACTTCTAAAATAACCCTTAAATTTAGTTGTCTTCTCCACAGAATTTAATGAAATGCATGTATATTATATTTTGTATATATAAACATTCTTACACCCTTAAAATCAAGAAGGCTTCGCGACCCCCCCGTGGAGCTTTGGCAACCCATGATGAGGGTCGGGACCCCTAGGTTGGGAACCCCTGGCCTAAACAACCGCTGCACTCTTTAAATACATCACATTTGCTGAGTGAAACAGTCTCTGACGGTTGCAGTTCAGTGTGTTTTATGTTAACGGGGGCGAGGTGAACCAGCTCGGGGTTCATGTGGGAAACTTGAAGCATAAAGTTTCTGTAAAAGCTTTTGAAAGACAGAGGATTTATGTTGCTGTTGATGCTTTCCCCTCTCTTCGTCATCGCTGTCTTCGGTGTGTGTCGCTTCTGTGGAAGATAATTATTTCCTTTCAGCCACACTCGCTGTCCAAAAAGACATTTTGATCTCAAGAGGCCATTCAGGATGATTAGAAGGTCAAAAGTGACCAAAAAACGTTCACAAGAGGCCGCTTGGCAGGATTATCTGCCTCCTCGTGTTGAGATTTTCCATCTGAAAACCAATGAAGGATTGTGGGAGAGAAGCTGTAAATATGACGAGGTAATTCCTGGGAAAGCAAAAGTGATAAGTTACCAGAGAGAGAGAGAAAGAGATGGAGTGGCTAACAAAGCAGTAAAATATGGACAATGAGGAGGACCTGGTGAGCTGCACCACATTCAGATATGCATGAGGCATAAATCAATATTTATTGCACATAAAGGAGCAATTTTTCCACCTTGAATGATTAAACTTCCCAAACACGGCTGCAGTCTGGCCGTATTATCGCGTTCTTATTCAAACTGATAAATAAGGAATTACATGAGCAGCCGCGTGGATGTGAATGCAGCGTCGCACCTGAGCGGATGTTTACAAAGTGCAGGTTATTATTATCGTCATATCGCATTTCTCCAATCGTAGTTTGGCTCTGAATATTTCATGTTTCAGCAAAGCATGCTGGGTATGACAGAGGGAATGAGAGTGTATTTGGGAAGTGATTACTTCTCTCTGGAGGTTTTCATCCAGCAGAATTTACAGCTGATTTTTCTGAAATTATAAATCGCTCACAGCCGAACATGTTGACTTGTTTATATATTCGAGGATCATAAATCAGTTTTTTACTGTTTCAACTTCCGTGCTGGAGGAAACAGTTAAAAGTTGATGGATGGAGCTGCGTCAGTCGGACCTGTCTGATTTTCTGCTCGAGTGTGAATAAACTACTGGCTGCAGATTTTTGTGAACGTCAACGAGCTCAGTGAATTGACTTCGTCTTTTGTGTCTGTTGCCACTTTATGCTCCTGAGATTATTTGGGACTTGTGCTCTACGTGCACAGGACATGTAAGCATATGCAAGACAAGAAGACATTTTGAGGTCCCAGTTTCTGTTGACTCTGAAGGTAAAGAGTCATTATGTTTTCGATCTGAGGAGCCCGGAGGTAGAATCTGAACAGACTATGACAAAGAAAATGTTACATGTCAAAACATTTAATATCCTGTTAAAGTAAAGAAATATAACTCATTTGGGATTGCATGAGCGTTCTATCAGCCGAACAGTTGAGATTCAGCATTAGCTGTGTAGTTTCTGTACTTGTAGGTGAGGGAGCAAAGAGTCTGAGAAGTGACAGACTAACACAGTGAGAAGACAGCGGAGATGGTCATGAATTAAAACAATCGATCAGTCTCAGGATGTGTGAGCGAACCTTTCTGTAGCTTGAACTGGAATAAAGAAGGTGCCTGTTTTCTGAAACGAAGCTCAGTGTTACCATCCATCATTACCTACAGAATATCAGGATATTTTACAGTGCATCCGGAAAGTATTCACGGCGCTTCACTTTTTCCACATTTTGTTATGTTACACCCTTATTCCAAAATGGATTAAATTAATTTTTTTCCTCAAAATTCTACACACAACACCCCATAATGACAATGTGAAAAAAGTTTTTTTGAAATTTTTGCAAATTTATTAAAAATAAAAAACTAAGAAATCACATGTACATAAGTATTCACAGCCTTTGCCATGAAGCTCAAAATTGAGCTCAGGTGCATCCTGTTTCCACTGATCATCCTTGAGATGTTTCTGCAGCTTAATTGGAGTCCACCTGTGGTAAATGCAGTTGATTGGACATGATTTGGAAAGGCACACACCTGTCTATATAAGGTCCCACAGTTGACAGTGCATGTCAGAGCACAAACCAAGCATGAAGTCAAAGGAATTGTCTGTAGACCTCCGAGACAGGATTGTATCGAGGCACAGATCTGGGGAAGGGTTCAGAAAAATTTCTGCTGCTTTGAAGGTCCCAATGAGCACAGTGGCCTCCATCATCCGTAAGTGGAAGAAGTTCGGAACCACCAGGACTCTTCCTAGAGCTGGCCGGCCATCTAAACTGAGTAATCGGGGGAGAAGGGCCTTAGTCAGGGAGGTGACCAAGAACCCGATGGTCACTCTGTCAGAGCTCCAGAGTTCCTCTGTGGAGAGAGGAGAACCTTCCAGAAGGACAACCATCTCTGCAGCAATCCACCAATCAGGCCTGTATGGTAGAGTGGCCAGACGGAAGCCACTCCTTAGTAAAAGGCACATAGCAGCCCGCCTGGAGTTTGCCAAAAGGCACCTGAAGGACTCTCAGACCATGAGAAACTAAATTCTCTGGTCTGATGAGACAAAGATTGAACTCTTTGGTGTGAATGCCAGGCGTCACGTTTGGAGGAAACCAGGCACCGCTCATCACCAGGCCAATACCATCCCTACAGTGAAGCATGGTGGTGGCAGCATCATGCTGTGGGGATGTTTTTCAGCGGCAGGAACTGGGAGACTAGTCAGGATAGAGGGAAAGATGAATGCAGCAAAGTACAGAGACATCCTGGATGAAAACCTGCTCCAGAGCGCTCTTGACCTCAGAATCCGATTGAACATCTCTGGAGAGATCTGAAAATGGCTGTGCACCGACGCCTCCCATCCAACCTGATGGAGCTTGAGAGGTGCTGCAAAGAGGAATGGGTGAAACTGCCCAAAGATAGGTGTGCCAAGCTTGTGGCATCATATTCAAAAAGACTTGAGGCTGTAATTGCTGCCAAAGGTGCATCAACAAAGTATTGAGCAAAGGCTGTGAATACTTATGTACATGTGATTTCTCAGGTTTTTTATTTTTAATAAATTTGCAAAAATCTCAAACTTTTTTCACGTTGTCATTATGGGGTGTTGTGTGTAGAATTTTGAGGAAAAAAATTTATTTAATCCATTTTGGTATAAGGCTGCAACATAACAAAATGTGGAAAAAGTGAAGCGCTGTGAATACTTTCCGGATGCACTGTATATCTGGAGCCTAGCTCACATCTGACACAACCATCACAACCACAATCACACCTATGGGCAACCTTACCCGCATGTCTTTGGACTGAGGCAACAACAGGAGGACATGCAAACGCCTCACAGACAGAACCCAGCTAAGGTTGGATGGGTTCAAACCCAGGACCCCAGGTGGTGAAGCAGATTTCAAGGCAATCCATCCAATAGTTGCTGAGATATTTCTCTGCACCGTTTCGCTAATGCGGCTAAAACATGACGGATTTTAAAACAGAGGGGATCATTTGTTGAGTCTTGGCTCTCAGCGGTTGTAGATTGACACGTTTATTGAAATGAAGGTGTATCTGTTCTTTGAGTCGGACGACTTAAAACACTTCAGACAACAGTCAGCGTGTATCCACGGTCCGTGTTCATGTGTTGAAACAGAGGGAGGGAGTTATTAAGGGAATGACAGGCAGAGCAGCAGCGTTTGAGCGAGGCCACGTGGATGTAAAAAAAAAAAAAAGGGCTGACGGTGTGCTTAATTCCCCTTTGGGAAAAAAAAATCCCCTAATGATGCAATCATCCAGGAGTCTGCCTCCCGCCAATCACCTGTCAAATTATGAAAAGCGCTGTTTGTGGTCTTAATCTTGCTGAATGCCATTCAACAATTTTCTATGCAGAACATTAGAGCGTAACATGAATTAATCAGAGGGAGAAGAAATCAATCGAGCCCTGACATTTCGAACCGCACAGCACGACTCCTCAAACACACACACACACACACACACACACACACTGCCAGGCCTCGTTCATTCTGGCTGATTTGATTACAATCCTGCAGACTGCGGATGCAGAACATGCAGGACTTTGCAGTAGTGAAGTGGGCGGTGCTGTATGAGGCGTCCTGGTTTCCTGCACTCTCAGACCCATGGACAGCTCCAGGTGACTCACAGCCTTGATGGACTTGAAACTCTTCTGGCAAAAGATGTTGTTCTTTGATAAATACTCAGAGGTACAAGTCTGTTGACCTAAAGACCTAAAGAGCGAAGTCACCTGTGTTTCAGTAAGACACAGAGCGGCAACCTGTTGTGAGGCCAAGCTAAAGATCACACTTTGTAGAAACCTAATAAAACATGTATCTGTTGAAGTCAGATGAAGAATCTGAGTCAGCTTTGGATAAATGCTGTAAGTGTGATGATGTGTTTTTTTTTGCTGCAGCTCTGATTCACACCTCTGCTGGCATCCTCTCCATAGCAACAGCAGCTGAGGCTCATGGGTAACGTAGTATTTAGAGCCAACCATCTGAGGGAACAAAGCTGAAATAATCCAAACGAAGACAACAACATAAACCTATTTCATGGTTAGATGATCCAGGAGGCTCAATAACAGTGTAGGTGGATGGACATGAAGTCTGTGCATGTACTCCATCACAGTGTCAGAGAAGAATATGCACAGAATGTGTCCTGAATAACAGACAAAGCAAAGACCGCATAGCCTATAACAACTCAAATGATAACAGACTTGTTCATGTGGGGGCTCAAATATAGCACTACTACTAATATTACGTTTTGGTTTAATTACCTTTGGCTGCTGTGAGGCATCCAAGTCTGTTGGACTTACTCAAGTGGGATAAACTCTCATGTAACTACGATTGGATGTTGACGTAAGCACCATTAACATGTCAGAAACTGGTAATTATGGTAACTCAGTATGACATTAATGACTGTAACTGTGCTCATTGTCTCCGCTGTCAACAACATTATACTTCCTGTTTACAGGGACACTGATAAACAGTATAACGCCTACTGCCTCTGCCTACTAATGTGGTGCGTTTTTAAGAAGTGTTCAGATCCTTTGTTCAAGTAAAAGTACTAATACCACACTGTGTTTTCCTATTATATATGATGAACTACTTTATATACTGTTGGGTAGTTTAATCTACAGCGATGCATCATATTCTATAAGATATGTGTGTAGCGACGCTGTCCAGTGAGAACCACGTATCTCTAAGAAGTCAACTTCCTGTTTTCAGCTTCGTGACGATGCATCTTCCAGCTGATCCGAGGAGGGTTTAAATAGTTTATTTAGCTGAAGAAGAGGGAGGAGGAGGATGTTCTCAACACATGAAGGAACTCTTCATCCTCCAGTTCGTCACAAACATCTGGAGATACATGGTTTTCACTGGACAGGAAGGGGATGGAAAATCTTAATCTGAAGGAAACGAGTAATTCAAGATGTCAGGCAAATGTTTGTATAGTAGTGTAAAGTTGCATAAAATGTAAATACTCAAGTACAAGTACTTTGAATTTAGTACAGTACAGAGTAAATGTACTTAGTTACATTCCACCAGTGTTTTTTAGTTGCCTGACTTATTCTGAAAACAACAATATAAACATTTAAATATCTAAGACTCTTGCCATGAACCGTTCTTTTCTGTATTTTTCTTTTTGTTAGTTGTCAGTTTAACCACAGCCACCCTGTGAGTTAGCGCTAGCCGTTAGCCACGGTGACTGCAGCCCTTTAAAGAAAACTTTATGTCCTTGTCAAGATGAGTCAACATGATATTTATCAGTAGATGAAGGCCAGCGAGGACTTTAAACATTCATTTATTTATTAATTTATTTGAGACGCAGCTCTCAGTTGTTTAATATGGAAGATAACTGATTTCCTGCCTTTAGTCTTGGCGAGTCCCTGATGGATGTGTGTACATGCGTTCGGCAGCGTATGAGCTCCGAGTCATGATGGATGGCCGGGCGAAGAGCAAAGAGCACGAGACTGTGTACACCAGGACTCTGTACATCTCTATCCATCTCCTGTTAATGCAGCTCTGAGGCTCTGGGACACTTTGTTGACGTCCCAATGAATCCTGGGTGATTTATCATGTCGAGTCAAATGGTTCAAGCCCTGCACGTATGCCATACATAACTCCATCTTGATTTTTTATACATGCTATGTTATGTTATCTTTTATCTTCTGTGCTTTTATTTCCTTCTCTCCGTTTATTTCTTGCCATCTTATCCTTTTCTCTTTGCCTTTTAAACCTTCTTCTCTCCTTTTTTTATCACATTATTCCGCTCTGTCTCTTAAGGCCTCTCTCAATCTGCCTTCATGTCTGTTCTTGTGAAACGTCATCAGTCACGTCCCAAATATCCTGACATTTTCTTACTCCACCCGTTTCATCCCGGATGCTTTGGGAGTGAACTTGAGGTTGACGAGTATGTCGCGTCAGCCAGGGGCCATGGCCGAGAACTTCAGCTAGAGTTATTGTGTCACTGGCAATCTATTGTTGATTTATCAAAAATAACGGATACTTGAACATTTGCTCTGACGGTTTTGCGGATGTTAAGGACTCCTCAATCCAGCGAGACCAGAAGGTCATCTCGGAAGCTTCGGCTAGCTTCCTGCTAGCCGGAACGCTGTCCGGTCAACGTTCATCCTCACAGCAGCTACTTGGCAATTTCCCATTGGCTCTGATGTTTCGGACTAGCTTGTCTGGGCATACACTGCCAGTCTTCCTAGCGTTCCTCTGTTCTCCTGTTTCCCCTTCGTGTTCTCTTGTTTTGTTCCTTGTTACTCACTTTGGTCTAGCCTTGTTCCCGGCCATACTTATTATTATTTGCTCCTTGCCTTTTATTGCCTTCTCCTTACTGTCTTTCCTTGTTCCATCCTTCCTTCCTTCAGTCCGTCGGTCTTTTTATTTCTTTCAAAATACTTACAACATCCTTCTGCTCTCTCGGTTTAAACTCTTCCTTTTTCACCTTAAGAAGGATTTACTTTCTGAAAATTACCTTTTCTTGCCTTTACCAGATAGAAATGCAGCTGTGAAAGAACCCCCCCTCCCTTCCTCTCCCCTGCAGTATACACTGTACCAGTGTACATGCCAGCCTCATGCAGATGCACATACATTATTTTCGTTTTGGAGATATTTGGGCGAAGCTGCAGAAGTGTGGCTTGATGAAAAGAGTTCCAGTAAAAACCAGGCAGCGGTAAACATGTCGTCCCCCCCGTCTGGGCCAATCACTGACAAATACGACTTCTTGTTTTTAGCTTGTAGCTGGTGTCCCCCACTGGGCCAATCAGAGTCATTTTAGATTCTGTAATGCAGCTAAAATGAGATGCATCAACTCCCTGAATTTGTCAAAATCGGTTCTCTGGTACACTGAAAGAAAAGTATATCTTACTGGATTATATTCCTTCATCTGAACACGTCAATTTGTCCAATAAAGAGCCCTAAACAATCTTATTTTCTATTTTCTAACAAGAGAAAAACCTGCTCATGGAGTGAAATTATTTCAAACTGTTTCGTTTCAAGGCCACTGGTTTTCGAGACATCTCTGAAGAGAAGTGTCAGCATCTGGAGACTAGACAGAATAAGATTACTGCACGAGAATGAAGAGGAATAATGTGTTAATCCATTCAGTGTCCCTGAGACATTGTGCGTGACAGATGGACAAACAAGGGTAAATTTGTTGTCTTTCAACCAATTTCATCATGACACTGGAAGCCCACAGAGGTTCTCCAGCGTATTTCAGGGAGCTTCATGTGTTGCTGAAGCAGAGGGCACAGTAACGCAGCCTGTTGCATCTTCCATCACCATCCGAGTGTTTCTGAGCAGCCCTGCTTTAAACAGACTGCAGACAGGAGAGACGGGACAAGAAACGAGGGGAGAAAGTGAGGACATGACATTCAGCAAAGGTCCCCGGCCAGAGCGCTGTGATTGGTGGTCAGCATTATTAACCCCTTGGCCACCGGGCACCCCTTAGTGGCCTGATTTTTAAGTTGCAGTATATTAGTTGTGCTACTAGCTTCAGTTTGTTTACTCTTATCGAGAAATGTCCATCTTCATTTGAGTCCTGAAAACTTTATTTTCTTAAATAAATGAATGAATAAATAAAAGCTAATGCAGTAAAAATATTTCAACCTGTTTCCAACACAAATCAGCTCATTCCAAGACATTCAAGACTTCCCTTTTCAATATAGATGGGGTGGCCAAAATATTAGAAACACCTCAATTCAACAGAAGCTCAAACAACAGCCTCTAAAAGTTGAACAGCATCAACTGAATATTATAACCTTCACCATGGTAGGACTTATTACTGGACTGTTGTGTTAGACTGCATTAGTTCTAGCTAGGTGAACCTAATAAACTTGCAACATAGCATAGCTTCATAAAGTTGATGGATGTCAATAATCAGTAAATCTGAGTCGTTCTGAGGTTTGAGGTGTCAGCGTCAACTTCATGCAAACCACAGCTCATACGCCAACAGCAGTGTTTGTGTATTTTGATGTAATGAGTAAACGAAATATTGACACACATAGTTTTTCACGCTTATTTTTCCATTATTTAACACTTTTCTTGAGATCAGGCTGATGAAATAGATGTGGAGCTGGTCGAAGCATGTTTGACCTCCATGTTTGACTCTGAGCTGAGTCATCAAAGGTCATTTCATTGGAATTAAACTCCACCTGTTGCTTCGAGGAAGCGAAGAGGACGTTCTCGTTAACGACAGCCGGCTAAAGTGGAGCAATTAGGGCTAATCAAATGGCATTCTCCTTCAAACAAATGATGGGAAAGGTCAACGGGCCGCGGATGTAATTGATCAGATGGCAGTTTCCCCTCAGCGTGAAGGTTAGCTGATGCTGACATTTGTTAGGATCATTTTCAGCCGTGGATTAGAGCTGTACAGTGACATTTTACATTTGTCTGAGTTATTTTACTCCGACATGCTCTGAATACACAACAGGAGGAATGTTCCAGGAGTTTTATGCCAATTTATCAACCCACTGTGGGGAGGTTTTTCCAGCCATTCATGACACAGAAATGTGTTTACTGTCAAATATGTTGATGAGGAAACAAAGGGGCTCAATTAGCTCATAACAATAGTCTGTTGTCTTATTTAGCAAACAGCTGTCTAGATCCAGCAGACACAGCAACATGATCATCCCATGGTTGTCGAATGTTCACTCTGCTTTTAGCTCCGGTTTGGTCTCCACTCCTGAGAAATATCTGGCTCTTAAGCTGCTAGATGTTCCACTTTTGTACAGATGTTCATGGTCCCCAGAGGATGAATCCTAATAATCTCCTAAATGCAGCTTTACAGAGCTGTTAGCATGACTACATTTTTATGAAATACTTCTTGGGGTCTGAAACAATTTGAGAGGAAAATCATTTTTAAACTGGTCACAACTCTTACATGTGCAGCCTCTGACGAGGGGGGGGGTTGTACACATTGCTTCATGTTAAACGGTCACAAGCGCAAATGTTTTCGAACCACCAGCTGAAAATGTGGGCAGAAAAATCCTGTATTATGTTTGAGCTTTCCAGCAAGCCTGTACTTTCTTATTGATTGTTTCTTTCATCACAGTGGAAAAGAAGCCGGACAGAAGTGGGGAGGGATTCTGGGTCTGTATAAATGCTGGAACACAAGGTAACAACACAGAAAATGTATTTTTCTCCATGTGGATCTTTTAAAACCTGCTGTTGTTGATAGAGAAAGCAGAGCTGCGCTGGTATCTTCCCTCCTGCCCACCGACACCAGCAGAGCGGGGGTGTTTCTGCACGATGAACTGCATGTGTCCGTCTCTGCAGGGAAGAGGAGGAGGGGGAGGAGGAAGGGGGTGTTCTGCTCATCCAGAAATAATCCAATTCCACGGGAGGATGAACCAAACCTCCACCCTGCCGCTCTCAACTTCACCACCATGAAAAGAGCTTTAGAGTCAGTCTCTGGGGTCTTTCCTTAGCAACCTCTGACTCTGTGTGTGAGTGTGTGAGTGTGTGTGTGTGAGTGTGCGCAAGAGTGTGTGTTAGTACATGATGCTGAAAGCAGGAATTCCCCCCTGCGTGGATTTACCTCATAGCCCCATTTTTAAAATGGAGCACGGGATGCTGGGACAGTTTGTGTTTTCTCATTGATATTCTCACACACACACACACACACACACCAACACACACTCACACACACATACAGCCAACTGACGCAACAACGCTTTATGACTCAATAAAAATGAAAGTATTCTTTTGCTTTTGTGTTCACACAGAAACACACACATTTAATCTTAATTACTAAAGCATCTAAACGCATCCTGTTACAATTAGTCACAAATTATCACATAAATCTGCAATATTCACCTCTGTCATTCTACTGATTTGTTCTTGTAGAAAGTGTGGAACATGAACAGTGACAGTAGTGAAGTGAAAGCAGGTAACACCGAGTCAGACAGTGATCAGATCCGTGATCCAGACTCTCAGGGGCCGGTGATTCACAGCAGCCTCGGTGGAAGGTATAATCCACGACAGTCTCCGCCGTCTTTAGAGAGTTGCGCTCCAGGTTGTTCAGTCCGCACCAGGTCACCAGATGAGATCTCCCACCTGTAGGCCGACTCGTCCCCACCAGAGGTGAGCCCAATGAGGGTGGTGTCATCTGCAAACTTCAGGAGTTTGATGGACTGATGACTGGAGGTGAAGCTGTTGGTGTACAGGGGGGGAAGGACGCAGCCTCGGTGGGACCCGGTGCTGATGGACTGGGAGTCAGAGCCTCACATGCTGCCTCCTGTCAGATAGGTCTGTGATGCACCTGCAGGTGGAGTCAGGCACACTCGGCAGGGAGAGCTTGTCCTGTATCAGAGCCGGGATGATGGTATTAAAAGCAGAGCTGAAGTCCACAAACAGGATCCTGGCATAGGTTCCTGAGGAGTCCAGGTGCTGGAGGATGACGTGGAGGACCCTGTTGGCTCTGTATGCAACCTGCAGGGGGTCCAGGAGAGGGTCAGTAATCAGTAGTCTATCTATCCATCCATTTTGTTAATAATGATTTCCATTATCTACAGTCCTGCAATGTAAAACCACCCACAAAGTTCCAAAAAGTCAAACTCAGCCTGCCCCCCCCCCTTCCCCGTGTCACCTTAGCAGTTTTTCCAAGGTGGTGAAGTGCAGGTTAAAAAGTTAAAAACAGCACAACAAACAGTCATCGTCACTGCAGCTAATTAGCAGGTTCCCCTAAAAAAAGGCTGATATTGAATGAGACGAATGGCTGCCTGCGGGCCTGTCGTCGGGGGTGATGGATGGATGACACCGACTCCCTGCGGCAATGGCAGACACTGAGCTGAGCTGAGCTGAGCAGGAGGGGGGGGGGGTTGGTATCATCCCGAGGACAGCAGGATGGTAAACAGGTCTGTAGGACGGCGATGGCCTCTGGTTCTGCTGCTGTAAGTCCCTGCTGAGTCGGATATATGGAGCACAGAGCGTCACCTCTGTGGATCCTCCACCGCCGCCTGGGAACAACTATGGTGCTTTAAAAGTTTGTGCTGGGGGGGTTAGTAAGTGTTTGAAGGTGCAATGTGCAAGTTCTCAACATTACAATGACTGCAAATCAGAGGGTATTAAGGGTTTCATGCCAAAATAATGATATTATGGTCCAGTAGTAGTATAAGTATAGTTTGTTAAACAAAAGGTTGTCGAGAAAACAAAAACCAATGTGTTCTTTCTTTAAAAGAAATAATCCTGATAAACTGATGATCAGAGCAGATTGCTATTTCGTTAGTCAATAGTTTCAACTTTAAATTGCATTGTTTACATCCATGTTGGGTAAAATCTCCCTCTTCCTCTTTCTTGCCTTGTTGGTGCTTCTTTACATTTTTTGACACATCTGTCAGCAGGACAGCATAAACCCAGCCGCAAGACAGTGTATTGTGTCTTCTGTGCTTGCACATGTGGATGTGTGTGTTCGCGTGTGTGCATGACCCATAAAAACATTGCTCCATGGTGCTACAAGTGGGCAAAGACCCCACAGGGTACCTGTAAGGATCCATGCTGTGGCCACAAAAGACTTCTGCTGCTGGTGTTGATATCAGGTGATCAGGAGGTCACATAAACACATTATACATCCAATACATCCAATAAATGTTTCGGCCACTTTATGAAATGCTGCACCATTTTCAACCCTATCGCCCTTTAAACACTTTGAGCGAATGTTACTTGTTACGTGAAAAGAACAAAGACATCAAGCTGAATTCTCCATGAATTGTGTTGCAGTTGAACAGCTTCTCTGTGTCTGTGATCGCAGCACCAACCCAATAAAAATCTAAAACAAAGTGTCTGTTTGTGGTTTAGGTCTTCTTCTTTGTTGGTATGAGCGGGTCATGTAAATGTGCTGCATTTGCATATCAATTCAGCCAAAAACTCATTTACCTCCTCTCCCTCTACTTCCAGCTGATTATGTAGCACTCTCACTTCAACAGACAGGCCTAATTTGCTCTCTTTCACAGCCAATCGAGGGGGTATTTGTTTAGTTTTCAGAGAGAGGCTCTTCACCGCTCTGCTGCATCAAAGTCTTCTGTATCTCGACTGCAGGAGTGCTTCGGCGGCGGCGGCGGCGACGACTCAAATTACCCCTCCGTTCAGGAAACACGGCAGGTCTTGTTTCCCCCAACACCAGGGCCACCGAGGCCCCTTTTGAAGTGCAGCAGAGGAAAAGCCTTTAAAAATGATTGCTTTTATGCTAAAGGCCTCTAAACGGCATGATGGGCAAGCGGTGATCGTCTGCTCTGGTCTGAAGCTCAGGGCAATGCATCAATAAACAATGAGGGCTGGATGTGAAGAAGACAGCGGCTGGAGGAGCTCTTCATTAGCTGTCGCAGCAGCAGCCTCCACTTCCCTCTTTTATCTCAGATGAGTCACTCTCCATCTCTGGGTGTTTCAATCCGACGGGTCGGCCGAGTCATCCTCCTCCCCCTCCCCCTCTCCCTGCCTTTCATGTTTTAAATCCACACTCTTGTTCTCTATGTGTCACCTCCAGTCATTCTCTAGCTTTTTTCAACCAACTCTCCCTCTCAATTAAACCTCCTCCTCCTCCTCCTCCCCTTCTTCTTCTTCTTCTCCAGGCCCGGCACAAAATCAAATGAGCAAAAGTGTAGGAGAATTAAATCCAAATGTGTCTCGCATATTATCCCAGACACATGAGAGCCGAGCGGAGATGACCTGCTGGAGCCAATTACAAGGCAAAGAGTCGCCTCCCTTGATGTGCACTATCACTGATGTGCCATCTTACCTTCAGGCTGTGTGATATTGGCTGTTTGATGGGACAATTGAGCTGATCCCTGCTCATCTTTGTCATGTTGGAGGTGAGATGTGACAAGTCCAAGTAAGCCAAGTACATTTTTTACAGTAATGTTCTCCTCAGAAAATGTGTGTTTTGTTTTGTTTTCTGTCACTGATAGCGTGTGTGTTCTCTGATAACGTACATAAACTCTAAATGTATATGAATTAAAGGTGATTGATGTATTGGGAAGGAAAGTTCTGACATCAAAAATACTTAAAATTGGTCAGATGTATGTCTCATAAAACTGAATTGCTCTTGAAGCTGTCAACAGATTGAGTCCCTCAGGTTCGTCTGGCAGGCTGTTTACACACTAAAGGCTACTTCTCCTCAGACACTGGCTGAATACAAATGCCCTTGTACATATTGTGACATGTCTGAAGTGACCTCTGTCAACATGTCAAGCATGTCAAGGAGTTGAGGAGTTGCTCATAGAAGCTATACACTAACTCCTTACACAACTTAAACTACAGCTTCAGTCTGTGAGATGAGACTGATTCACTGCTACGCTCTTTCACAGGAATGCACCTGCAAGACGTTTGGATTCAGCCGTTAGCTTTGACTGAGACCAAGATATGATGTGAGGGAGAGAAAAATAACATGCACAAGAGACACAAGTTTTATACAGGAAGACTGCAGGAGTGCAGTCATGTCTAATGTTTGATTCAGGACGGGATCAATCACGAGCACGAAGGCTTGATGTTTACAGTTTGTGACCTCCCTCTACAGTGAACAGCTGATATCATTGAGTGACATACAGCAAAGTATCATCTGCATAGTTGAAAATCAATTCCATATATTGCTCAGTGGCATACAGCACATATATAAATACCTCTCACACAGAGCTGCTGAGTCATCATGACACTGAGGCTTCTTACTCATCACTACGCCCACCCAAACACACACACCTGGCTGGCCTGCACACACACAGACATACACACATACACAAATCTGGTATCTATGCCAACGATCCCATTATTTACTAATTGAATAGTTTCTGGATTCATTATAAATGCACTATTTTAATATTTATTGAGACCAATATGCTCAACTTTCTTGTAGTACGATATATTATCATTGGGAAATGATTCTCGGTCTGGACTCGATTCACTCGGCAACGGTTCGCTTCGCTGTGTCTGTACCTGGTATGATTACATGTGACAAATGAACTGGATCGGTTGATTGAGCGCGTGGACTGCGTGTGGCCGAGCGGTGTCGACCAAAGATGCTTCATGATGGTCAAGTCCAGTCAGAGAAATGGCAGGTGCAAAACAAACACTCCACAAGTGCACACAAATGATATGTATGAATACTTATTGAAGATATGTGTCTGACATAAACACTGAACAGAACACATATGTCAACAGTAAGGTTACGTATACGTGGCCGGTTGTGAGCTTGTGGCCTGGCCTGATGTTAGACTTAAGGCCAGAATTATTATTCCAGTCTGGTTCTGCTTTCACACCCAGATTTCGAGCTGCCCAAGGTGATCTGATCACACCAGACACGTCCTGTGTGCACAGTGTGAACAGATCCACTCCGTACTGCTGTGTGAACTTGATGTAGATGAGCTAGTTTCCGTTTGTTTTCACGGTGATAGGATGCAAATAGAAATAAAAAGGATGAAAGTGCAGAAAGATATGCAGAAAAGTAGAAAAACAACTAAAGAGGTCAAAAAAAATCCTCTCCTCCCATGACTGGAGGAGCAATCAGACATTCAGCAGCTCACATGATTAAATTATGAAAGCTTGTACTAGTAGGTGGGCATGTTCAAAGCTATTTCATCACTTTACTTTTTAAATTTTCCTGCCCTGGGTATTCACACAAACATAAAACCCTACCAGTGAAAAGAAAAATAGATCAAAGTTGGTTTCCAGTCATTCTCCCGACTGTATAATTCATGTACCTGCAACTTTTTTAATCACCATCCTCATCTGTTATTAATACCATAACCATAAAAATCATGGTCATTATCATTACTGTCGCCATGTCAGAACAGCCTTAACATTCACGACCAACTGCGTGCCGCCGCCGCTGATGCCAATAAAGCAGTGAGACATCAGGACGGGGGGCTTGTATCTGTGAAGACATGGACATCTGGCTCGGTTTCAGAGCCCGTCTTCGGCAGCAGAGCCGGGGAGGGGAAGTCTCCCGTGACAATACATCAGTGGAAGATCCTCGGCAGCCATATGCTGCCTTTAAAAGCTGCCTCTTTTCCCCACTTTGCATCACGATGGGGATGTTTAAAGAGGGCTGGCAGGGTACTTAAAGTGCTCATTAACAGAGGCACGTCCAACATGTTTGAGAAGGACCTGCGTTTCCACACCGGGACCTTAAATTACTACAACACCCCGACCCCCTCCTCTTCGCCTCCTCCCTCCTCCTCTTCCCACACTGCTGACCGCAGACTCCCTCGCCATTTTTCTCCTCTCTGACGTTTTGAAGAGTTGTGTCGCCGCCGTTAACTGACCGCCGCTTTATGACAACGGGGGAAAAAAGACGCCACATCTGCAGAAAAAAAACGACAAGAGCCAGTCCTCATTAGTGTCTGGACGGGGGCCAACGTTGAATGAAAGAAGGAGGAGGATGGCAGGGAGGGCAAAGCAATCAGATGGCACCTTTTTCCTGATGGTGATGGATGGTGAGGGAGAGGTAGCGTTCCAGTAACACTCGTCCCCTCGGGGGTTTCCCCTCTGTGGCTGCGGATGTAAAAGTTTGACTGCACTTCAGAGATGCTGTAGAATGACGTTGGGGAAGATGTGTTCGGCGGTGACAGATGTTGACAAGTTGAGTGATGTTCCTTCAGGGCCGACAGCTGAGCACAGTCATGTGACCCGACTGCTGAGCCGCTTGTAGCGAGGCCTAAGGATAGCAATGGTCCGTCCGGAGCAAGATAACCTCCACAACTTCTGAGCAGACTGTCATGAAGTACAGTGAGTATTTGTGGTCCCCAGAGGATAATTCCAAGCATGTTTTGACACTTTGGCCCTTCCTCTAGTGACACCATCGGTTTAAAAGTTTCACTTGACCAGAACTTTTGTCCATGACAAGATATCTCAAAACTTACTGAAGACATTTTTATGAAAGTTCCTATGATGATGACCCCCCCCCAGTATTGAACCTCAGTACTTTTATTTTTATTATAAGTACCAGAAACTGAAAGCCAGCTCTGAATGTCTTGGTAAGATTCATAATCATGTTTACCTCTTTGATCAGGAAGTTCAGGACTGTTTTATTTAGACAAAATGCTTGCAGAAAACCTTTGTACTTGGATAACATTTAATATGTAAGAACATTGGCTTCTTTTGTTTAACGAAAAGAAAAAGGTTTTTATATTCTCAAAGTCAGATATCAGAATGTTGTGGTATCAGCTCAGGTGTCACTAGTGTGAAATGATTTCAAACTACAGGATTTATCTGTAGAACATCTAGGATAACCCTTAAACTGTGCATTATTTAACCCAAACAAAAATGAAAAAGGGTTCAAACCACTCAGCCATGAGGAGGGAGGGGTCACCACTAGAGACGCCTCCGAAAACAAGCATGTGATGGAGTCACTGAACTCATCAACCATGTTTCCTATTTTTTTTGCTTGAGCAGCTCAGTCCCCCAAACAGCACCGTGTTTCGAGTTAAAAACAAATAAGTGAAGGAGGATATGCTGCCTACTACTTCTGTTTAAGGGTGTAGCTACATCGCCTATGTACGTAGCAATGCCGTGGCTGATGTTCACCACCTCATAAAGTGTAGCTACATGTCAGGGCTACTACAGCTTCGATGTTCGGAGGAAACCTGCAGTCCTTCGGGTGGTGATAGTGAACTGTAAAGAGATGAGGAAAACCCTCCTTATATCACACAGCGAAGGAAAGATACCTCCATCCAGTATTGCCATGGTGATATCAACGACACTGAAATATAAATAGAAATCTGTAGTTATGCTGCTATAGGCCTAGACTGCCGGGGGACTTCCCATGATGCACCGAGCTTTCCTCCTCTCCATCTTTACACATTCACGTCACTAACTTTATATCTTCCCCGGAGTTTCTTGGTGCTTTCTCGTCCCGCAGGTTCCTGTGGATCGTTGTTCCGAACCGCCTGCCGCCGCGAGCCTGCTCGACTCCCACTGCTGCAATTATTAATATTAGTCCTATTTCTGTTATTATTAAAGCTGTTATATTGTAGTTGTTATTGTTATTACCGGTTTTGTTCAAGGTTTCTTAAAAGGAAGCTTCTCCTTGCCACTAAGTCCTTGCTCATGGTGGGTACTGTTGGGTCTCTGTAATAATACTATAAAGAGTCGGTCTAGACCTGCTCTATATGAACTGTATTAAAATGCATTTTCCCATACCCCTGAGACATCCAGATACAGATCACATGTTTGGATTTGGGTCACCGTCTGAAGTTTGCTCACCTGTCAAGAAGCTGGCATGAAGAGGTTAATCTTCAGGGCCTTTCCGTTGTTTATTCAAGTGCTGACCTTTCGACCCCGACACGATATGAACCCTGACGGGCTTCAGTTTTATGACTTTATCCACATAAACCCAGTGGATCTACCAAAAATCACGACGCATTTGGCTCAAAGGAGCAGTGGCAGGGATTTAATGGAAGCCAAACAGAGTTCAGCTCATCATTTTAATGCTGAGCTCTATTGCCTTTTGTAGTAAAAAGGATTTAAGTACTGCGGTTCAATACGCTGGTGCAAAACTGTGCAATTTCTCATGAAAAATGAATTCCCAGCACTCCACTGAAGTCTGTTCAGTTTCCATTCGACTTTGGCCGTCTCTTTCTGTTGTAAATAGTCCGCCCCGATGCTTTCTGGACCAAAACACTTTGCTCGCCCATCGACTCGGCCTCTTCTCTTTTCTCCTCCAATTCTATAACCTCCTCTCGCTCGCCCCTCTCTCCTTCCCGTCCTCTCCATCCCATCAATTGGAAATCTCTCAGCATCACACCTCAGACACCCAATCCCGGGCAGACAACTCCACCGAGTATTAAACAAACATAAGCAGAGGATGGAGTGGCTGCTGGAGAGGTAGATGGTCGGGGTGATAGGATTGCCAGAGAGAAGGAGCAGAGAATCACAAGTGCTCCGAATTGTAGGTCTGGAACTGCCAGAGAGAGAAAAAAAAGACCTTAACATGATGACACTGAAGCACTGAGACATCTTAGAGTGTGAACAAAATAATGGCTGCAGAAATAGAAAACAAAGAAGTGAGAGGAGGGAAGGAAAAAGGAGGAAGGACAGGACAGCTCCTCTGATCCGTTTAAGTTCAGTGAAATTGGAATTACTAAATCATGAAAAGAATTAATTGAAAACATTCCCCACTGTTGCTGGATGATGAAAATGTTTCAGTGACTTGACATCATCGCGTTAAGCCGGTGTCGTTCCCCCGCGGTTCGGCGGGTTTACCTTCAGACGGGCTCGGCTGGACGATCGACGCCAGAGAATTTCTGCAGAGGCCCGAGATATCAAAGGCGGGCCGGGTGTAAATAATGGAGATTTAAAAGTCGAAAATGTTCTCTGCCTGCGCTCGCTGCATACCCCTCCTTCATTTAGAGGTCTTGTTGAGTTTCTGTTGATGAAATTGTTCTCACAAGAGGGCAAACTGAGGCAGACATGCTGCTTTTAACCACATGCTGCTAACCTCCCACCCAGGGAATTTCCCTCCAACTGCATCACTGAATTTCTTTTCTTGTGCATTTGAGCAATGGCTTTAAAAAAAAGCAGCAAAACGGAGTTTCAGCCGTCAGATTTGTTTTCCTTTCGTGCTCACACTGTTCAGTTTGTGTCGGCGGCGGTTCACTTCGACATATCTCTGGGTAACAACACGGCAGCAAGGTGAACTGGACACAAAGCAAGAGATCACAGTCCTGTTTCAGCCTCATTTTTACTTTTAGATTTGATTTGAATGGGTTTTTAATGTGGCATCAGACTGGACAAAAGAAAGCTGCTGAAGGTCCCTAACATTTGGAGGCAACGTCCGACATAAATATGGTAAATTTAATGAGCTCAGTAGATTTACCAAATTAAAGTGTCATGCAACAAAGATTATATTTACTCTCAGGATCACAAAGCAAAGGTCGACTTTAAATTCTCCTCCATGTTTTAAAGTGTTTAGTGGTCAGAATAACGTCGTGGTTATATTAGTCTGACCAGTCAGTTAGCTGCTAACAGAATGTATGGCACCAGTACTGTTGCTATGGTTACCTCCACTGACTTAAACTGTTGGGTAAACTGTTGACTTGAACAAAGTGTAAACGTGATTTACACCTGCTGTAACACTCGGCGGTCTCTTTTAAAGGGTCAGTTCATTCAAAAACATATAAACGTACTTATCAATAAGAAAGAAGCGAGAATTTTTTTTTGTAGTAATTACATTAGGTTGCACTCGGTGTATACTTGTGTATACTTATACACTACTTGACTAATTATTCCACTGCAGAATTAAGCTGTTCTTACTTTCAACTACTTCGCTGAGCTCTGTCAAAGGTTATTTACCCACTCCAAAGTGGCCACGCCCACACGATGAATCTTCTGTAGTTAACAGGTGTACATACAAATATATTCAATTCAATTCAATTTTATTTATATAGCGCCAAATCACAACAAAGTCATCTCATGACACTTTACAAAATAGAGCAGGTCTAGACCGACTCTTTATAATGTTATTACAGAGACCCAACAGGTCCCACCATGAGCAAGACCTTTGGCAACAGTGGAGGCAGAAACCTCGAGCAGAACCAGACTCTAGGTGGGGGGGTCATCTGCTTTGACCGGTTGGGTTTGAGTGAGAGAGAGAGAGAGAGGGGGGGGGACAGACAGACAGACAGACAGACAGAAAGAGATGTATGGCAGCACTAGCAGTAGAAATAGCAGCTATAGTTATAATAATACTGGAAATATGACTGATAATAGTAGTTACAGCTGTAATACTAGCTGAGATTAATAATAGCAGCTTTAATAGTAACAGAACTACGACTAAACATAATAACTGTAGTGATGAGAGTCAGGCAGGCCCATGGCGGCAGCACCCAGGCGTACCAGGACCACGATCCACAGGAACCTGCGAGACGACAAAGCACAAAGAAACTCCGGGGAAGAAATAAAGTTAGTAACATGCATTGGACTGTGATGAATGTGCAAAGATGAGGAGGGAGAGGAGGAAAGCTCAGTGCATCATGGGAAGTCCCCCAGTCTAGGCCTATAGCAGCATAACTAGGGGGCTGGTCCAGGCAGGCCTGAGCCAGCCCTTAACTATAAGCGTTATCAAAAAGCAAAGTTTTAAGCCTACTCTTAAAAGTAGAGAGTGTGTCTGCCTCCCGGACCCAAACTGGGAGCCGATTCCACAGGAGAGGAGCTTGATAGCTGAAGGCTCTGGCTCCTGTTCTGCTTTTGGAGACTCTAGGAACCACAAGCAACCCTGCATTCTGGGAGCGCAGTGCTATAGTGGGGTAATAGGGTACTATGAGCTCTTTAAGATATGATGGTGCCTGACCAGTAAGAGCTTTGTAGGTGAGGAGAAGGATTTTAAACTCTATTCTAGATTTTACAGGGAGCCAGTGCAGCGAAGCTAATACAGGAGAAATATGATCTCTTTTCCTGGTTCCTGTCAGTACACGTGCTGCAGCATTCTGGATCAGCTGGAGAGTCCTCAGGGACTTATTGGGACAGCCTGATAATAAGGAATTGCAATAATCCAGCCTAGACGTGACAAATGCATGGACTAATTTTTCTGCATCTGTTTGAGACAGGATCTTCCTGATGTTTCAATGTTAGGGAGGTGAAAGAAGGCAGTCCTTGAAGTTTGTTTTACGTGGGAGTTAAAGGACATGTCCTGATCAAAGACAACTCCGAGATTCCTCACGGTGGCGCTGGAGGCCAGGGCAACGCCATCTAGGGTAACAATATCCTTAGATATTGTATTTCTGAGGTGTTCAGGGCCGAGAACAATAACTTCTGTCTTGTCTGAGTTCAACATCAGATAATTACAGGTCATCCAGGTCTTTATGTCCTTAAGGCATGCTTGGAGCTTGGCTAACTGATGAGGTTCTTCTGGCTCGATCGATAAATATAGCTGGGTATCATCCGCATAGCAATGAAAATGTATGGAGTGTTTTCTAATAATATCCCCTAAAGGAAGCATATATAAGGTGAATAGTATTGGTCCAAGCACAGAACCTTGTGGAACTCCATGACTGACTTTGGCGTACATGGAGGATTCATCGTTAACGTGTACAAACTGAGATCGATCTGATAAATACGACTTAAACCAGCTTAGTGCGGTTTCTTTGATGCCAATTAAATGTTCCAGTCTCTGTAATAGGATATGATGGTCAATGGTGTCGAATGCAGCACTAAGATCTAACAAAACAAGTATAGAGACAAGTCCTCTGTCTGATGCAGTTAGAAGGTCATTTGTAACTTTCACCAGTGCTGTCTCTGTGCTATGATGAGCTCTGAAACCTGACTGAAAGTCCTCAAGCAACTTATTGTCATGTAGAAAGTCACACAGCTGGTTGGCGACTGCTTTCTCAAGAGTCTTGGAGAGAAAGGGAAGGTTAGATATAGGTCTATAGTTGGCTAAAACCTCTGGATCAAGAGTGGGCTTTTTAAGAAGAGGTTTAATTACAGCTACTTTAAAGGACTGTGGTACGTAGCCTGTTAATAAAGACAGATTGATCATGTCTAGTAAAGAAGTGCTGACTAAAGGTAAAACCTCTTTGAGCAGCCAGGTTGGGATGGGGTCTAAGAGACAAGTTGATGGCTTAGATGAAGAGATGGTTTTAGTAATTTGGTGAAGGTCAATGGGAGAAAAGCAATCCAAATATACATCAGGTTTTACAGCTATTTCTGAGATTCCTGTGTTTGAAGGTAAGGTACCACCTGAAGACAGAAGGTGATCAATTCTGTCTCTAATAGTTAGAATTTTATCATTAAAGAAGCTCATGAAGTCATTACTGCTGAGGGTTATAGGAATACATGGCTCCATAGAGCTGTGACTCTCTGTCAGCCTGGCTACAGTGCTGAAGAGAAACCTGGGGTTGTTCTTGTTCTCTTCTATTAATGTTGAGTAATAGGCTGCTCTGGCTTTACAGAGGGCCTTCCTATTAGTTCTAAGACTATCTTGCCAAAAAATTGCCAAATTAAATGTGATTCCTCCAGTTTGGTGGATCCAAGTTTCCTTTCAAGTTTCTGCACTGTTTGCTTTAATTTGCGGGTTTGGGTGTTATACCATGGAGCTGACTTTCTTTGTTTTATTATCTTCTTTTTAAGAGGGGCAATAGAGTCAAGTGTCAGTCGCATTGAGCCTGCAGCACTGTCAACAAGACCGTCCATTTGAGAGGGACGAAGGTTAGCATAGGAGTCCTCAGTTGTATTGAGACGTGGCATTGAATTTAATGCCGATGGAATCACTTCCTTAAATTTAGCTACAGCACTATCAGATAGATATCTGGTGTAGACTTTTTTGCCTAATGGCGTGTAGTCCAGTAATAGGAATTCAAAAGTTATTAAATAATGGTCCGATAACAAAGGATTCTGTGGAAAGACAGTTAGATGTTCAATTTCAAGTCCATATGTCAGAACCAGGTGGAGGGTGTGATTAAAACAGTGAGTGGGTTTCTGTACCCTCTGACAGAAGCCAATCGAATCCAATAAAGAGGTAAATGCAGTACCAAGGCTATCCTTATCAACGTCCACATGAATATTAAAATCCCCTACGATAATGACTTTGTCTGTTTTAAGGACTAAACCTGATAAAAACTCTGAGAATTCAGAGTATGGACCTGGAGCGCGATAGACTATAACGAATAAGACTGGCTTCAGTGTTTTCCAGGTTGGGAGTGAGAGACTCAGAACGAGGCTTTCAAATGAGTTATAATCCAGTTTAGGTCTAGAGTTCATCAACAGGCTTGAGTCAAAGATGGCTGCAGCTCCACCTCCTCGGCCGGTGCCTCGAGGGATGTGAGTATTAGTATGACTGGGCGGAGTGGATTCATTCAGGCTGACATACTCTTCATGACACAGCCAGGTTTCTGTCAGACACAGTAGATCAATATGATTCTCTGATATTAGCTGTTTTACTAATACAGCTTTAGATGACAGAGATCTGATATTTAACAGTCCGCACTTCATTTTCCTATTGTTTTGGCCTATAGCAGTAGTGGTCTTAATTTTTATTAAGTTTTTATTAATGACTCCTCTCCTGTTTAACTTTGGTTGAATTAATTTAAGTGGTCGGGGGGCAGACACAGTCATTATGGGGTTTTGGGGGTAACTGCTCTAATGGAAGCGCAGAGAAGCGTGTAGGACTGCGACTCTGCCTCCTGGTCTGGACTCTGGGTTGTCACGGTTTTGGTCAGATTTCTAGATATGAGAGCCGCTCCATCCGTCTCTCCTCATCAGACCAGGTGTCCTCCAGAAAGTCCGCCAATTATCTACGAAGCCCACATGGTTTGCTGGACACCACCTCGACAGCCAGTGGTTGAATGATGACATGCGGCTAAACATATCATCACCCAGATCACATGTCCACACCTGTCTGTCGTCTGAACGCACAGAGACAAAGGTGATAGTGCTTTCTTTTATTAAGGGGGACCTCTGAGAGGGGACCAGCTCCTTCTCCTCCTTCCTCTTGCTTTTCTGTAGAAGCTTCTCAAATGTGGAATAATTTAAGAGATGTGAGCACTCGTAATGCAGTACATATATCTGCTATTATTATTCATTATTGTTTTGCTTACTTGTCACGTCACATTTCCAGATGGTCTGCTTTCATGGCTTTATATGTGCAGGAAGATTTACAAGTATTTTATTAACAATAAATACTTAAACAATTGTGTCTTATGACTTTGTGCTGCATGGATTACATATTCAGTGTGTGACATGACCATTTTACTTATTACTTCTGTGGATTTTATTAAGACTAATACCACTGGTTGTTCATATTGCTGCAAAATGTGGTTAATTCAGCATCCTGTCGGTGGCTCCATCTTTACAAACTCACATTTCTCAGCCTGTAAATGTGTAGAAGAACTTTATTTCAAATATCACTGAAGATCAAGAGGTTTCCAAAGATTAGAATCGAGCACAGGGCAGCTGGAATATTTCATCTGATGGAACGGTGCAGCCTTAAACACATGAACTGGGTTTGGCTCTTTCTATAAGAGTAAATGTCATATAGCTTCAGTGAAGAGTTGTGAGACCTGAAACACAACATATATGAGACACTGTGAGAAGATTTGGAAATGAATATTTGGAGGATTGAATGTTTGGATTCACTGTTGTGTTGTTTCTATCCCTGCTTGCTGTGGGTGAAACAAGTGTCTGTGCAGTGTGCAGGAATCTGTTGTTCCCCCTGTATTGTGGAGCTCCACTGAGGCTGACTGGGAGAAATGACAGTGAGAGCCTGCTGAGAGATTTTCCGGGCGTATGGGTCCATTTTCTGGTTCAGATCAGGTTAGCGCTGTTGTAAATTGAGTTTATTTGGGCGTAAAAACTCCAAACATGAGCTTATGAAGGCAGCACATCCCTCTGCTTGTATATTGAGCGGCTGCTGCCGGGAGCATCCCGTCTTCTACTTGAGCTTCTGTGGCGTGGTTTAGACTCCGCTTGTGTTCGGAGATATTGATTAAAGCGACCTCAGCCAGGAGGATATCATATGTGAAGTCTTAAATTGAGCACTAAATGTCTTCAAGGTTTTCTGTGTTAATTCGTCCACTCTTTCACTCCGGGTTCACATGGGGCCGCCACGTTTTCGTTCTCATTATCTTTTGCTGTGTATACCGCTCTAAATACTTTCTAAGTGCAATCTGAGGCAGTCCCTTAAATGTTTTATGAGTTAAACCTCTCTGTAGTTCCCATCTCGACTCTGGCTGATATGCATTTGTGCCGAGCTGTCAGAGTCGGGCCACTTAGCTCTCAGTCAGCCTCCTGCGAACATGGCGGTATCTCCCTCTGCTTTAGATACTGCAAATAA
The DNA here is from genome assembly GCF_043641665.1 of Enoplosus armatus. Classification (NCBI taxonomy): domain Eukaryota; kingdom Metazoa; phylum Chordata; class Actinopteri; order Centrarchiformes; family Enoplosidae; genus Enoplosus; species Enoplosus armatus. The sequence continues at coordinate 24,253,461 of NC_092189.1, read as the reverse complement.
TGAAAGGGGGAGCTAGCCGTCTTTCAAAGAGCACTTCAGAACATTTTTTCTTACAAAATAGCTCTCTCTAACTCTGCGCTGAATACAATTGCTTCTGGGGGTACAATGAAAATGTTCTTCCCTCGGTGGCGGTGACCTCGCTCGTCTCGCATTCACGTTCCAAAGTCACAGCTCATCGCTGAGAGAGAGATATAGAGTCCAGAAACTTCTTCCTCTACTGCAGCGCTATTATTCAGAGCTGGTGCACACTGCAGACATATACGCTCATTACTGGCCTTCAGCACCTTTCTTTAATCAAACAAGAATCACATGCCTTTCAAATCAATCTACACTTGAACTGCATTACCCGACAGCAAGCCAGTAACGGTTTGTTAACTGCGGTGGGTTACGCAACTGACACAAGCTTTAAAAGTCTGCTGAGAGATTCTCATGGCATACGTTCAAACATCTAAAAACACGCATGTACAGCCGTAGATTCATCTTATCAATGAACCAGTCTGCATCCAGATGTGGTTCTGCTGGCTGCTGAACTTCTCCAGTCTGTCAGTGTGGTCATGAAGGTGAACTGAAGTGATCACCTCATATCTCTCTTCTTGCTGGTCAACTGAAATATTTAGAGGTCAGAGTTTCTGTTGTTGCTCCGACAGCTGTTGGTTTTCACAGGCGAACACTTTGATGCTTAAAACGTGTTTGACAAGTTACATCTGAACAAGGTTTACAGCAGCTCAGCTGGAAATGACTATAGATTATTAAGTCTAAAGACAAGCTGATGTGTTTGTGTTGCAAACAGGTGAAATAATCTGGATGATTGGCTGATTTTTTTCACCCGTTTTAAGAAAAAGAAGATATTGAGGACTTAATAACCGATGAAATGACTCAAGATGGAGATTTTTTGGAGTGTGCCCTGAGCTGTCAGCTTCATCTACTCCTCCTCCTCCTCCTCTTCTATCCATCATCCTCTATCAGTGTATCGAGCATTGCTCAAATCACAAAAAAGGGGACCCACCGCTGTCTAATTTCAACCCGCGATCAATCTCCAATCAACAGCACTATATGGGTAATCACCAAAATCTTCTGAAGGAGAAGAAAGCCAATTTTCGCGGCCTATATATCAGCGAGCGGGATCCCCTCATTGATTGGTGTGTGAATACGGCTTGAAGCAGCAGCAGCAGCAGCAGCAGCACAGTGAGGCGAGGCAGACTGTGTTTGTTTATGAGGATCAGGTATTTTCTGCAGCAGATGGCAGCCAGAGGGGCTCAATTTCACATCAGGCCGAGTGTTCAGAGCTGTCGTGTCCAGGCGAAGGTGTCTAATGTACATCATCATCAGCATCAATACCTCAGAGCTGTTCGCCACGCGCTTTTGTTTTCCGATGTGTACAAATGCCTAATTAAAGGAGCACACTGACATTTTGGGAAATGCTGTCGTTTGTTGTCCTGCCCAGAGTCAGATGAGAAGATCAATATCAGCTCCATCTTTGTGTTTCCAGCTCGGAGATGGTCTTATTCTGCTGTTGCTACTGTCAAAGTTCAGTCATGTGACTTATGTGACTTTGTTAGGTTACAATTTGTTGTTTGTTAAATTACTTGATGACAGTTTTTCCCTCTCTGAAAGTGTGTGTAATTTATTTCTAATCCACGTGGACGCATGAATGTATTAAAAGAGTTCTCCACTGATTTATCATTGCACTCCTTTAACATTATCAGGTGTCACGATGGACAGTTTAAAAGAAAGGATCAGAACTGGCACAGACGAACCAGAGATTTCCTCATTTGTCAAGTCCTGGCGCCTACATTACCCACAATGCAAACAGACTGCAGAGGTTTATTTCAAAGTGTTTGTAACATACACAAAACAGGCAAACAGACTGTGGCAGACTGTTCTTAGGGCTTTCATGGAGCCTGTGAAATGATTCAGATCTGACGCTCATCAGTGCAGGTGTCATTATATTCTCTCTCTATATATATATATTCTAAAGATGTGGGGTTATTTGACTGTATACTGTCTGAAGTAACGTATGAATAATATACAAGAACAGCAGACCCTCGGCCACATGACTCCGATGGGTTTACAGTGCATTTCCAAAAAGCAGGCAGCAGATTGTGGCACTGACATTGAGCATGTTAGGAACAAAAACATACACAGAGTTTTTACTAGCAGTCGTATTAATTATAAGCACAAACCCTGAAGGATGCTTCATTAAAGTTACTGCGGATGAAATTAACCAAAACTTTCCTGCAAGATAAATCCCACTCACTGAAGGAGCTGCGTTTGTACTGATGGGTGAGCAATCACCAAATATTACTAATAATAATAATAATATGAAGAGGAAAGAAACCCAGAGAGGAACAATGTGTTCAACCCCAAAAACACTACACAGGCAGAATGTAGATGACAATACCCATTGTTTACACAGAAATGAGATATAACAGAATAAATTACCTTCTCCCGGAAGCTTCCAGCTCCAAGAACACGAGGCTCGTACTCCGGCTGTCGCTCCGAGTCCGACTCATTAACCCAACTGAAACGGAAAGCACGAAATCAACCAGCGAGCTCCCTTTGAAACTCTTCCCAAACACACAACAGCATACACACAGTAATCTCCCCTCCATGAATTAGAAATGGGCTTATGAACTTATAATGTGAACAGTGACAGCCGAGCCCCACGGATGGTGTTTCTGTTCGTTAATGAGGGGGTTGAATCAGGACTGGGCCGTGTACTACAGCATCAACACCATGCTCGCATCACGCTGTGCAACACACAGTCTGCAGGAAGGATACAACAAACAAACAACAGAAAGAGTTATTATCTGTTAAAAGTTAGTGTGGAGTAAAGTGCCTCTAAGATTTGGGTTCTGTGCTTCAGTCGGGTCACACTGAGGGCAGAACTGCTTCTCCTCACTTTTTAAATACACTTTTTAGCCACGTTGGCAGATTTAGAGATGACATTGTCAATTCAACACTTTAGTCCAGAGTGAAGCAGCTCAACAACTGGATGGACTGGCAGGAAACCTGGTACAGAGACACATGGTCTCCAGAGGACGAGTCCTAATGACTGAGGACGACTTCAGCTCAGCTCATGACAAAATACCCCAGAAACTAATGACGCCTTTCTACACCTTTAGTGGATAATGCAAAACTGGGGATATCGGTGAGTCCAGGCACCTGTCTGCATTGTATTGTTTTATGAATATTATATACTGTATATATATATATATATTATCAATTATTCTGTTGTAAATTCTAGCAGATAAAACAAAAACACATTCAGGGAAATGTCTTCCTTTGGTAAACTAAGAGAGAAACATTTCCCGTCGCCTTCTGCAAAGTTGACTGTAGTTCAGATTTGTCCAACTAGCATAAAGGAATAACATCTTTAAATATACTTCTACATTCGTCACATGGATAATTATTATATTCAAAAATACACATTTTAAAGTGAAATTCTGCTCTGTAATACTGATAATAATGTATCATATTTTATATGTTCATGATACGCTTTGTATGTATAATCTTGACAGTTAGAGTATTGTATGTATGTAAGTATGTAGAAATACAGTATTTCGCTCTGAAATGTAGTGAAGTGGAAGTACAAAAGCACCCAAGTGCCATACAAATACCTCAATATTGTATTTAAGTTATGTACATATTTTCCACCACTCACTGTTGTTAGCAGCACTTTACCAAATAGGACAGCTCTCGTGCAGGAAATGCTTATTTTATTAAAATGTACATTTATTATCTGTATATGACTCAGAAAGGTCTGGATGTTGTTACACCTCGTAGTGTTTCCACCACAACACCAAACAAGATGTGACTTCACTAAACCGGTGAGAAGGTCCAGAAGTCATATTGTGTTGTGGTTCAAGTCCTGCACGAGTTTATTTGGACTTGGACTACTTTAATCTGGATTCACATGCAGACTTCATTTCAGATTCAATTATTATTCATTAAGTGAGAATTCCAGAGGACTGTGCAGCCTTCCTGTTTCTGTTACTGGGATGTTTAAAGGTGCACTGGTGGCTGCAGTTCACCTGGTCTCTGTTTGACTGACTGCAGCCGTCGTCCTTCAGCATCACTCATCAGCGGCGTGTTTCAGCCCGGAGGACGCTCACCGGTCAGATGCTTTTTGTTTGTCACATTATTTTCTCTCGGTAAGCCTCAGGTGCCGCTGCGCTGTGAAAAGCCCGCTGGGCGGCAGCTGTTGTGGAGATACCAGCCAACAGCAACAATCCCTCACCTGAGTGAAGAATTTCCTGTCTCATCAAAAAATAAGCACAACGTAGAATGTATTCCGAATACTGAGCAGGATCTGACCAAATGTCAAGGATCCCTCTGTGTTTCATTCTGTCGAGGTGCGTCGCCGTTAGCCATAAAAACAGGTACCGTGTCCTAAAGAAACAGGCACTTTGTTTGATGTGGGACTGAGTGAAATTAAGTCCATTTATGTTTTATAGTCGAGTGAAGGAGGTCTGGCTCTAAATCATCATCCAGTGAAAGAATTCAGATATGTTTCAAAAGGCAGCTTTTGTTGTAAATTCTATTTGTTGACCCTGAGAGAGAGTTTAGGTATGTAGGATGGTATTTCTACAGAGAGTTTGTGTATCGGTTCATTCATCCAGCCAGCAGTAAGCGACAGTGTGTGGGAGGTTTAAATCTATTCATCTTGTGGGGACCTTGTGAAGCCTGAACCTGCCGTTCTCTGCGCATTGTGTACGTGAGGGGCACAGTTTAATCATCGCAGGCCGGATTATTCAGGGTGCTCTCTGAAGTCTGAAAGGAAATAACCCTGATGACGTCATAGTGATGTCACCTGGGTTATTTCGGCTTGAGTTTAAAGACTACTAATCTACGACAGGCAGAGAGACCAGCACTGACACGATATGAATCAGGAAGGTTTCAGTGTGTTTTCAGTCTCTTGAAGCTGATTCGTCGTTTTCAGAAACAGGAGGCTCCGACATGAAATGTTGCATTTATAAAACACCCCTGATGGAAGCAGACATTCAGGGTGTACGCGCAGCTCTTAATGCGATAGGCATTACGGAGGGAAGAGTGAGGTAATGTGGCGTGCCGGATCCTCCTCGTCTCAAACAGGGCCAGGCGAGGCCTCCTGGGATGGGGGTTCGGTCCCTGGTAATAAAAGGGTAATTAGCTCCCTCCCTTCCTCCCCCCTCTCATCACGGAGCCTCACCCCGAGAGTCTGCCTCCCGTCTAATACCATCATTTCCCCCGATGGATGTCGGAGCACGATGAGAGCCTGTCAGGGGACGCTGCAGTATTCATGATGGAAATTACTGATGTTCACAGTAATGATGTGAAAAAGATATACCCCGGACCTCTCAATAGACTGTTCATTCATTTGGATATGTCAATCAACCAACGCATGGCCTCGTGGTGATGGCTCTCCACAACAGGGATTTTACAAAGATTGCTCAAGGAAAGTACAATTTTCTTCCTCTCATGTAAAACACGAGTTGTTTAGTTTAATGAAAGGTTTGATCAGGATGAACTGAGCTGCATTTGAAGGATGATTACACCGCTGAAGAGCAGAAGATCGGCCGGCGAGCGTTTTCAGGCCCTGAGAAACCAAAGCGACCCGTCAGATGCTTCGCGTCGTCTCCTTCTTCTGCTGAAAGTTGTGCTGAACTCGAGCGAAAGACGAGAGGTGACAACCGGCCGACTGATGACGGGCTTCTGATCTGAGCCTGTGTGGGAGGAAAGATCCAGTCTGCAACGAATTAAAGTAAAACCTTAGCACCCAGCCTCACGGAAAGACAAACAAAACTAGCCTCCCGTTTCATGCCTCTGTGATTTTGTTTAAATTATCTGGTTATATGCTCAAAATACGAATTGTGGAGAAGTTTTAATGGGGATATTTTACTTTGCCCTGGAGTTGACAAGCCTGCGGTCTTTTGCTTCTTGAAGAAGTAAAGAAACAGATGAAAAGTGAGGCTAAACCGCATTGAATGCAGAACCATGTTAACTTTTCTCTGCAGAAAAGCCAGACAGGAAGTGAGAATGGGGAAACATCTTGCTGAGTGTGGATGAGATGCACGCAGCTGAACATGTTGTTGAAATGAATCGATGTATTTGTTCAAACAACACAGCAGAAGTTAACAGCTAGCAGCCGCTGCCACGATGCTGTGTCAGTCACTGCTGATGTGTCAGAACCAAATAACATCAATAACAAATATCCCAACCAGAAAACAACTCACACAAACACACTGGGTGTTAACATGAAAGCAAAAAGGCAATTCTGTCTGATTATCAGGCCAATTAATACTAAACATACTGTAAACATTAAGGGAAAGCCCAGTTTTCACTGAGTCTCTTTCCAAACAGGCCGATGAATTCCCAAGATGTTTTAGTAGTTATTAAAAATCACTAATGAAAATCAGATAAAAGGAACCAAAACGAACTGAGGAGGAGAAACATGTTAGATGAGCTCGCCAAAGAGAACAGATACTGTAAAGTACAAGTGATAGAACAGAGTTGCCTGGTCTGAAGCAACAAACCACTTTTATTTGAAGTAGTTGTGTGTTTTGTTGTTGCTTCCACATTAATGGCTCAGATATTTGACATTATTGCTAATGGCTGATGTTGTGGAGCTCTGCGGACTCTTCAGCTGCTTCAGTGTTAACAGAAGTGATAACGTAAGACTGTATTTCCTGTTGTTAAAAACCTGAATTAAAAGATGTGAAAATAAACCATAAACATCTAAAACCTATACAAGATTATTAATTATTAACATTATTAGGATTTCCAAGTTTGATTTTTGTATTACTTTGTATTTTTTTCTTTATTTGATGTCGTACATTTTTATTATTTAGGCGGGTGAATGACTTTAATGAACAACTCGGAGCCAACATGCAACTTTTACTTGGACAGAAGTCAAAAAGCAGCTATTCTTGGTAGCGTAGTAGTTTACATTTTAAAACTTTTTCAACTTTAAAAAGAGTTTTTGGAGTAACTCCACACACTCTGCTGCTGCCGAAGCCCTCTGTGATATTTGTATCATCTCCGGACGCCTCGGCACAGACACGAAATAATTACATCAAAAGAGTTGTCGGCTGTATAAATGGTGTTATAACTCAAATCTAAGAGATACCAGATGCATTATTATTTTTTGTTGCACTACACTGGAGCCTGGAACAGAGGCAGCGGAGTTACAGAGGGCTGGGTGATGCAATTTGGGGGGGTTTTATCTGGGCGTGAGCAGACAAGACAAAGGAAAACAAGATAAATCAGAGGAAGGAAAATGAATTAGAGAGGAGGGAGCGTGTGTGTCTTTATCTGAAGGCAGAGGCTCACATCTCACACTTCATCTCAGACTCAATCTTCACCCAACACACTGCTGCCTCCGCACACACACACACACACACACAGCAGAAATTCTTGACTCTAACTAGTGTTGAAGGTTTTCCTGTTCTTTAAATGTTGTCATTTCTCCAGAAAATAATAATATTTTCCCCTGAACACTGAGACTTCTCTGCCATAAATGTGCACTGAGTTTAGTAGCTGACAGTTGTGTGACAGCATTAATTAGTTTGCAGAGAGCATCTTTTCAACGCATACGAAAGCATTCGCAAAAACACTCAATCCTGAGTTGCAGCAGGAATATTTAGGCAGTTTCTACATGCTAATGCTAACCATTCACAGGCTCCATCGTGAGAATATGGGAAGTATATTTAAAAAGACTTTGAGTGTGGTGATTTTAATTTGTTCTTTTATCCTTTGCGGCGTAATGGAGATGAAGAATCTCCTGTTCAGAGATGCGATGGCCAAGATAGGGATCAATAACAGTGAGTTATTGATGAGAGTCAACTATACAAGTTATATATACACATTCAGTGTGTTTATCCGTGAGGTCTTACAAATGTGTCGAGTGCATTTCCTTGATTGAAAGCATTTAAATCCAGCGTTGTTTCCATTCATGTTCACCCGCTTGCAGTCTTCTTCTTCTTCTTCTTCTTCTTCTTCTCTGCCTTTGCTGCTGCACATCTTGGCGTGTTATCGCCACCTGTTGATCAGAGGAATAGTGTGAAACCATTGTTAGGACTGTGTTTCGCCTCACCTGCTATAAACAAAACGGGGACCCACTCTCCACAGTGCTACTAGTGCAAATGGGAAGTTTGGCTTATTTTGTTAAATAGTAAAAAGATTTTGGTATTCAAATGTGTAAGGTATTGGAGAAAGAAAACTCAAAAACTTGAAAACTGTCATGGAGCTGAGATCTAATTCTTGCATCGGGGAAAAGTTCTCATTTCAGTTCTTGTGTCTTTTCTTACTGACAAACCAAGGACAAGAGGAATCATTCTGAATTCCATCTGCTTTGGTTAAAAAGGGGTAAAAACATCCACATCGACTTGTTTATATTGCAAACTTAAAAAAACACAGACATCACTTTAAGACTCAGTAACAGACTAACTGGTAAAAAGTGAGATTTTTCTACAGTGTCTGGTGTGTGTACGTGTACAAGTGGAGAGTCAACCCTCATACATATGCATGCATACGTAGGTAGTATGAAACACAATGCATACAAGTTATGAAGACACACACACACACACACATTGAGTACATACAAACACATGCATGATGGTGCATTAGCATGCAGTTTGCAGCGTCGCGCCCACAGAGCCACTCAGACGTGTCAATCTCCCCTCCGAGCTTTTCAAGCCGCTTCAATTTCGTCTGATCTCAAAGATTTATGAATTTGGAAGTCAGCAGATAACACATCCCCTCATATCACCGTTAAGCCTGTCACAGTGAGGCGTTGGAGGGGTGGGGGGGGGGGATGTTTTCCTCCCTTCATGAGCACGGATAAGCACGGCGGCTGGAGGACGGGGCTGTCAGCCAATCACACGCTGTTGTTGCCACTGACTCTCTGGCTCAAGGCCACAGATTCTTTCAGCCCCTCAACAGCCTTTTCCCAAAGTGTCCACCTGACACTCAAGACAGAAAATGTCTGGATGTCTGCTGAAAGGCATGTGAGCTCGCAGATTGAAGTGAAAGTAAAAAACATAAATTTTATGGTTTGAATAAAAGCAATCCAATCTGGCCGGGCTGACATTTCGCCGGGCGGCTCGGGAAAGGACAAACAGACATGGGAGGCTGCTATCAGATCCACAGAGGGAACTTTACAGAGAGGGTTCAGGGGGATTCAACATTTGAATTTCAGTGAACACACAAACACGTTTATTTATTTGGCTCTATGGATTTATGCAGAGTTAGCCTGAGGCTTAAGTAAAGGATGACACTCATTCAGGGCCCCGTAGACACCAGTGGGGCCCCTGAACCAGCATGAAAATGTAAACAAAACCTTGAAAACCTTTTCCAACCATTTTCAAACATTGCGCTCATGTACGTTGAAAATAATAACTGTATAATGCAATTCCATGTACATGTGTTTAGTCCCTGAACCAGCCATTTGTAGTCTCAAAGCCGAAGTCACACCTGAGAATAACAAAGCTCTACCAGAACAGAAGAATCATTCTGCGGTTTCCAGGCTGAGTAGTTCTCTAAACTCACGTTGACATGTTAAATTGATGGAGTGGCCATTTTAACTTGGCATGAAGGTCTCATCCTGAATGCTACTGTAGTGAAAACAACCTGTGGACGTCTGATTGAAAGCGTTATCGCAGTTTGATCTCGTATTGAGAAGTTTGTCTGACCTGAACTGAAGTGTAAACCGGTTTAGTTAGAAAGCTATCTTTTGCATTTACGGCCTGTTTTTTACGCCACGATCGTTACGTTTATTTACTTCTCTCTGCTTTATGTTCTCTTTTGTACCTTGACTTTATGGATCTTATAATGTGTGTACTTTTGTGTAATGTCACCCTCGGTGCAAAATGAATCGTTTGTAATGGAGACAATAAGATGGAGTTTTTCATCATTCTCTCTCTTGTAACCCTCTGAGACAAAAAGCTTTGTGTTAACTGTCTCTGGAAATAAATGCCAGTCGGATAGCAGCTCCGTCCTGACAGACGTTTGAGTCCTTCACCTGCTGCAGCTCTCAAACCGTGACAGTTCACTTCTTTCTCAAGGACCTGCAGCTCGGGGTGGAGTCTTCAGCTGAAGGTCCAGCTGTTCGTGTCCCGTTGACGGTCTCTGTGTCTGATCCGAGGCCTCG